>NC_056743.1:349311803-349381803 GCF_019279795.1 Protopterus annectens | reverse complement strand
TATATATGTGTGTGTGTGTGTGTGTGTGTGTGTCTAAAACTGTTTTAATGTAATGTAATTCTTTAGATGTTGAAGATTTTCTCTTGGAAATTAACTAGGCCAAATAAAAGAGTTTGCTAAATATAGTAGAAACTTGATGTTAGAATGAGAGAAAAAACATACACATAAATCTCTTATGACCCTGTCTCTCTGAATGATGTTTTGCACATTTTTGCATTTAGCTTGAGACTGTTCTCACTACCCCAGGTATGTGCATTCTCTGGCCATTGCCAGGACTGGTTAGTGTCAGCTGATGAATGCATAACATTGTGCTCAGCTTCCAGTCATCAGCTAATGTGATCAACCACACCTCTGGGATACTTGCTTGGGTGTATGCAAATAAATGTCTGACAGGACATTGCCTAGCTCAGATCCTTGTTGTACCCTGCTAGTTACACATTCATATACACGGACAGCACCAGCACATTTCACAACATTGGATATAACATATTCCTAATATGTCTACTTTTTTAACAATGCCAGCATACAGGTTAATGACAAAGGCCTTGACCAGATTAAGGCAAACAATATGCACTGAGTGACTATTGTGCACAGCCCTTGTAACCCTTCCAATGAAGCTTAGAGACAGGACTTGCTCTTCACAAAACTAGACTGACTGGGGTTTAGATCAGTTAAATTGCCTATCTCTGCATAACTGAGTCCTGCTATGATACAGTCCATGGCTTTACATATACATCAGGCTGATGGGTTTATAATTGCCTGGCTGTATTCTTCAAGCATGAGCCACAAACCCTGAAGACAGGCTGAGGTTGAACACTTTAAGTAAAGGTATATATATATATGTATGTGTGTGTGTGTGTGTGTGTGTGTGTGTGTGTGTGTGTGTGTGTGTGTGTGTATCTAAACCAAATATACTCTTTAATAACTAATCATAAACATTGCAGACTATAACAACTCAAACATTAACCTCACAGGGTTCCTATTAAATGATCAAAGACACATTCTTTCAAATGTGTCTTGTTCTAACATGAAGGCACGAAAAGGCAAAATAGCGATATGGCATATAAGCAAATTCTTTCCCTGGGAAAGAAATTGCTTGGCCGCTTCCATTACTTTGCCATTTTTGTGACTGTTGTGCGATCTTGGAGTTGGCATATTTAAGAAGGGGGGTGGGGGGGGTGAAGCCCCCACTTTATGTAATGTTTTAATTTTTTTTTTTTTTTTTGAGGAACGGCAATTTTTTTTCCATTGGAAGAAAAATCTCTGTTCTAAGCATTCCAGATTGTAAGCTTTCGCTTACATGGATTCGATAAATCATTGTTCACTTTTTTAAGCATTCGATGATTTAACATAAACCCACCTCATATACTGTATATTTAACATCCAAATCTGATAGACTTTATATTCATAACATCGATAAGAGAGATAGAGAAATACTGCTTTAATGGAGAGAAACACATGAATCCAGAAAGATTAGTACTGGGTAGTAACTGTGACAGCAATTTTCCCCAAAGGGTTATTCTGATTTGTTGTTTTATAACATAAGTCACTGCAGTACATTGTTGCTAGGGTACAAGCATTGTGTTTAAGGAAAAAGTTTACCTAATGAGTATCTTTGCACTAGACATTTCTGCACAAATAATACTTACAGCACATCTGCCTGTAATAAGATATGGTTTCAAGTTACACATCACAGTGACCCTAACCATAACCCTAACTGCTGCCCCTCCCCCTGACCCACCCCATGTTTGTGATTACAAGGTCAAGGATGTTTGCACCCCTGGTAGGAGAATGGATCAACTATTTCAGGATGTTGGTATTAATTAAGTTTATGAATTACTTGGCTTCTGCATTAGAAGTGGTGCAGGATTCCCAGTCTATAGAGGAGTAATTGAGATCCCACATGAGTATTGTATTGGGTTGAATGGTGAGGGACTCTGGTACATTACAGTGTAAGAAACTTCTCTGTGTGGAAGATTTTCAGTCCATATATCTCTAGTTAATCATTATATATTAATCAGATCAGACAATAGTAGCAGAAGTAGCTAACAAAGTCATCTCAAGTCAAAAAAATAATAAAAAATATATAATTTGAAATATTGTACATAATTACTAAGTATTAGAAAGTAATCCAAGCAAGGCAGACAGTCTGTTTCCAGTCGAAAATCCTTTATTAAGTACACAGACAAGCGATCCAAGTAAAACAAAAATAGAGTAACAATTTCCTCACAAGCTTTCTACATTATATATATATATATATATATATATATATATATATATATATATATATATATATATATATATATATACACACACACTTTTTATCAGGCATGGGAGTGGTTTATTGTGCTGTAAAACAAAGTGTTATTGGTACATTTGAGCTGGTCCTACCCTACTTAGTAGCTGTCATAATAATATAACCCTTATGTACTTTAGGTAGCATGGATTTCCTGGGACATGGAGGAAGACCTATATGTTCAAGGCTATGGGATGTGACCCTATTTATGGTGAGTTGCACATGTATAAAGTCCCAATGGGTCATACGCATTAAATAGCCTGGAAGTGAGATTGTTTATAATATAGATAGACTCTTCTACCTTTAGTTTCCCCTTTTGCTGTAGCTGGACCAAAATTGTGAAAGACATTATAACCTTGCAGTGCCAAGGTACTCTCTGTGACTTTAAGCCAGGTCTCCATTACTACACTGATGTCTAAACTCTCCATGGAGTGTAAGGCTTACAGGGAGTGGAGTTGCTTCTTATGACTTCTAGAACTGAGAAGTACCACTTTCAGATATTCCTTCATAGGTTCAGTTAAGTCAGGAAGTTTAACAATTTGGCATTGCCTAAGAAAGGCACTATGGTGGTAGAAAGGTCTTGGCCAATATCTGAATGCATACAGGTGTAGACCATCCCTGGCAAAGCAGCATGGTCTGCCAACCATGTTCTTCCAGGCTGTGAAATATTATACCCCCCTTGGACTGACACCAGAATTTAAACCAATTGTTTATTTATTTATTTTATTTTACATTTGTTGACTGGGATAGTCCGACTGGATGCATGTCCATTTTCAGCAGAGGCCCAGGGAGAAAAGCTCCAAGGTAAACAGATCCAACATAACATATTACAAATAGAATATTTACAGTGATTACATAAGCAAACAAGATAAACAAGTTCCACAGGTTAGAGTTAATCTCGAGTGAAAGTCTGGATTAAATTAGACAGTAAACTACTTGACAGATTTTACACATTCTAGAGGAGATTTAACCAGGCTTGGTACAATGACATAGCCAGTTTAGTGCCAGATGATGTTTGATTCTAGTTTTAAAAGTAAAGTAATATCAGCTGGAAGAGATTTCCAAGATCTCCCTACAGAGTTTGCAAAGAGAGAGATACCGGCTGTGTTGTTTTTTGCACATCTGAATAAGAAGTCTGCCAGAAGATTGCAGCAGTCTAGGATTATTATAGAGGGTGATAAGATTTTTAAGTGCAGGGGTATTGTCAGTATTTGGGCCATAATCAATTGGTTATACTGGATTAGACTGGGTAGTTCAAGTCACCCAAGCTGGTTTAGATTGATGCAATGATGTGTCCTAAAAGGCAGCCCAGTGGCAAACCTGGCGATGTGGTTGTAGCAAATTGAGAGTTTGTTAAGGACAGTCTTGTTTAAATTAGAGAGTAGAGGGGTTGCATATAAAAGAGTGGAAAGAAGGTGAGAGCAAGCAATGGCAATTTTAGCTGGAGGGGTTAGGAAGGCTTTTATTCTGTAAAGTGACCCTAGTTTTTTATTGATGGTTTTGATTGATTGGTTGACATGTAGGTCAAATTTTAGATTATTATCTATAATGACACCTAATAGTTTAGTAGAGGGGTCAGGGAGATTATTTTGCCATCATTTGCATTTATGGTAAAGATAAAAGCAGTAGACCTTTGTGTTGGTGAAAATAAAAGCATTTTAGTTTTTTTTGGGATTTAGTATCAGACGACATTCAGAAAACCAGTTTTCTATTGTGTTAAAGGTGGTCTGAGTAGCTGACCATAACTCTGTTGGGGATATGGCTGAGCAAATCAGGGTAGAGTTGTCAGTGTATTGGATACAGCTGACTTTTGGGATGACAGCATTCAGGTCGTTAATGAAGATGGAGAACAGCAGGGGCCCTAATATAGAGCCTTGTGATACTCCAAGGGTGTTAGGTAGTAGGTTAGATAATTTGTTCTCCCAAAGAACAGCCTGCTGTCTACCACTCAGGTAGGATTTAAACCACTGAAGGGCTTTAGTATCTAGACAGAATATTTGCAAGTTGTGGATTAAAAGTTGGTGATCAACCATATTGAATGACATGGAAAGATCCAAGAAGAGGGCTGAGGATATATGATTATTATGATTATAATCCATATGATTATGGTTTATGGTGTTGGCAAAGGCTAGTAAGGCTGAGGTAGTGTTGTGGTGAGGTCAGTAGCCATGCTGGGTGTCTGCCATGAGGTGATTCTGGATTAGGTGGTGCATGAATTGTCTATGAATACATTTTTCCACAATCTTTGCAAGTGGAGAGAGTATAGCTATTCGCCTATAGTTGGAGAATTCAGTAGAGCTGCCTCCTTTGTGAAGTGGGATTACATAGGATATTTTCCAGATGGTGGGAATTTTAGCTTCTGCTATGGTTCGATTGATTAGTATTGAAACAGGGTATGCAATAGCATCGGCTGATTTTTGTAGGTATTCAGCAGGAAGTTGGTCACCAGAGTGTGTGGTGGGTTTTAGTTTTCTGATCAAAGTATGGATAAGTGACGTGGCGACTGGATGGAAGCTGAATGAGAGTAGGTTTATAGGGGTGCTACTTTCAGGGCCAGGGGAGCTAGGAGGTAGTTGGCTAGCTAGGGCTTGAATTGTCTCGGTAAAGAATCGGTTAAAACTGTCTGAAACATCCTCTGGGGGGTTATCAATAGTGGCAGCTGAGATAGGGGTAGATGTTTGTTCAGGATGTAGTAGATTATTCAAACCTGCCCAAAACTTCTGAGGGTTATTTTGATTTACTGTCTGTAAATTACAGTAGTATTGTTTTTTTTTTATCTTGTAAAATGGATTTTTTAGTTTCATTCCTAGATTGCCTGGATTTAATGTGATCTTGGGGTCTTTAGTGGAATGCCATAAAGCCCATGCTTTGTTTCTAAGGCTAATTTTTAGTCTAGACTCTTTTGAAAGCCATGGCACAGTTTTTGCCTTTGTTCTTTTTGAGTGAACAGGTGCATGCAAGTCAAGGATCTCAAGGAATTTATTGTTAAGGTATACAACTGCTTCCTCTAAGGGGAGGTGTTTTAGAATAGACCAGTTGCATTGATTTTAGTTCCTGCTGGAGTTTGACTGGGTCAAAGATTTTTTGTTTCTAACATTTCTGAGTAAGGGTTGTTTGGGATTAATGGCTTTGTTAAAATCAATCATTTTCTGTTGGTAACGTGGCATCATCCTTGGAGAAGGTAGTATGCTGGGCTCATACCTGCCTGAGACATGTAATCAGTAAGCTCGATCATGTCTCACTTCATATAGTCAAGGGAGGTACATCTCAGGTCATTAACACCCACATAGACTATAACAGAGTCATACTGGTACCTGTGGTTCAATTACTTGAGTGCCTGTTTGACTTGATGGATCCCAGCCCAAAAAACAGTCTGGTGAGGAAACAGAGGTAATCCAGAAGGCTCAAGTGAAGTGTGGTATCCCATCTTTGACACATATTACACGTGATAGATTGGAAAGTGTTCTATAATAAAGGTTCATACTTGGCTCCAAGGATTATGAGCCCATCTGATGCAGACAGCCTGTCAATTTGAATATGTTACAGAACAGACTGATAAAGTCTGATGATAGCATCATAAAAGTAGACATTTTCAATCTTTAAAGTGTAAACCACTCTATTAGATGGACCTGATGAAGGCCACATTTTCCTCCAATCAGCATCCATGGACCCTCCCACCATTGTCTGTAACTGCCTTTAAAATAAATGATCTGTTGAATGTAATGTTTGAGGAAAAGAACACTCATCCATCCACCTACTCAACTGACTAAACTGCTGGAAACTTCAACAAGGTGTCTATTCCTTCCACAGGTAAGGTATCAGAGAGAGAGAGAGAGAATTTCCTAGATCGGCTAGCTAAAGTGATTTTATCTGGGCTTATCTTTTATACTCTGTCTCATAGTCTGGTGAGGGGGACATCAGTGTGCCTCACTTTAGCCTCACCAATGATCAGGAAATTTGGCTGTGTACTGCTTTGCCTTAAGGGCTTAGCATTAGAAGCATTGGATACTGTGTTACTACGTGTAGATGTGGGTGGTGTTTTAATGGAGAATTTATATGATGGCTGAGGACTTCTTTTTGTTTTTATGTTGTGCTGTGCAGAAGCTCTTCATGTTTTAGAAAGGTTACCTGTAAGGGGCTCTACATAAGTCGTTTTATGTATAGAGTCTTTGAATAGTTCAATAGCTCAAGGAACTTGATGAGCAGCACACAGCTATTCACAAACTAGATGCTCGAGTAGTTAAAAAAAACTTTCCTAGACAGTAAACTTATTATAAGGGGAAACTTACACTGTGAGAGATCGACGTCTACACTGATTACAAGGGGGAATTACGGTGAGAGATATTGTCATCTATACAGATTACTGGCTAGGCACCCCTGCGCAACGAGCAGCAGTTCTAACTAAATATGGTAAAAAAGGTCAAAAAGTGCAGATATTCACCCCAGAAACAATTAATGCAGCTGTGACAAAAGCAATGTGAAAAACAAACGACAACACAGTGGATATGCTAATGTACTCGTAGGTTAGGCTTCTATTGTGATTCTTGTTTGTTCTACTATTTGTGGTTCTCTCGTTTCAGTTTTCTGCCTTTCTTGACATACTCACCTCAGTTATAGTGGAAAGATGCATCCCCAAAATAGTACACTTAATGTTTCAAACCAGACCACAAAATATATGATAAGTGAAAATACAACTAACAAAGTGATTAAAACAGCAAACATGAAGAAAATGTTAAACAAATATCACCCCCGTAAAAAATATAAAATCAGATAAACCATACACAATTATAATGACGTGACATTTTAAGATACTTTTGCTGCTTTCTAGTATAAATATACAGATGTAAGAAATTAAATTCCTTCTAAATGCTTATTACAAAAGCCATACAATTCTGCAGTGTTAGCAGATTGCCAATGTTGTTTTTGTGCTACTTTCTGAATACATGTGCATAAGAAATAGTTAAACATCAAGCAGGAATGTCTGATTTATTCAATTTAAAATGTTTTTGTGTTTGCAGATGGTCGATCGTGTTTTTGTGCCATTTCCTGTATGGAATTAAGAGGCCTAATTTTCAAAGCACGGCACAGTGCTCTGCATATTTAATCCTGAAACTTTGAACGGATGTGAGTGTGAAACATGTATCCTGGCAGACAATGCTTCATTCAACAAAGATGATGCTGATGTTGTATTAATAATAATGAGGTTTAAATGCAGGTTTCTGCATCCGGTGATCAGGGCTGACCTCAGACCGTGCAGGCGAGATGTGTCTCTGATTAATTACAGCAATTAAGATGCCTGTTCAGCACAGGGAATATAGGCCTTGATTGTGGGTCATGATTGCATTACAGTTTATGCCTTGTGCACTGTAATAAAACTTCTCTTGTCAAAGGACAGAAATGAGAAAAAAATAATTTTATTGATGCTTGCAGCAGGGCAAAGATGAACAATTATAGTGTTTTAGTATGCTTCGCTCTCAGACTGAAAAACAGGCACTTCTTCAGCTGATAACATTTCATTCACTGCTGTTCTTAGAGATGAAGGGATGAGTGACAGATAGTCATTCTTGTGGCAGACAGGAGTTTGTATTTCCTATAATTCATGGATGAAGCAAGCAATCGGTCAACTTTGCACTGGAAGACAAGCAGTTTAATTTACATCACTGAAGCTTACTAATGCAGATGAAAAGTCCAGCTTGTTGCAGCTGCAGGGACATTCAGTTCTGAATGAGTCTTATGCTTCACTGACTAGTAGTGATGTATGTACTTCAGCTTCAGTATAAGTAAATAACATGATACAAGGAATGCAACAGTGTATCAGCTTATACTTCACTGACTAGTAGTGATGTATCTGCTTAAGCTTCAGTATAAGTAAATAACATGACACAAGGAATGCAACAGTGTATCAGCTTATACTTCACTGACTAGTAGTGATGTATCTGCTTAAGCTTCAGTATAAGTAAATAACATGATACAAAGAATGAAACAGTGTATCAGCTTATACTTCACTGACTAGTAGTGATCTGCTTAAGCTTCAGTATAAGTAAATAACATGATACAAAGAATGAAACAGTGTATCAGCTTATACTTCACTGACTAGTAGTGATGTATCTGCTTAAGCTTCAGTATAAGTAAATAACATGATACAAGGAATACAACAGTGTATCAAGTGGGCTTTCAGATCTATAAGCAGAAGGAATATGATGACTGCTTCAAGGTAAACCTGTACCATGAAAGGATGATAAAAGCTTAACTTTCATCAAAAATGTTTTAAGAATATGGAAGAACTGTGACTATCCTCATCTCGTCTCATTTCCATACAAGAACAATTAGAAAATGGAGGTATCATTCTAAATTTAACAGAAAAAAACGTAAAATTCCTCTTCACCAGTGAATGACATATTAACTTTTATAAAAAATCCAGTAACCAAATCACTTTGTCAGATACAAAATGTAATAAACACATACACACAAAAGGCACATATTGTATGAAGTGATTTTATATAAGCAGAGATGTCCTCTCTATCTCTTCACATATATTCATGCTCCATGTACACACACGACTGCCGAGTCAACCTTCTTCAACACGAAGCATATGTTAAAATATAATAAATACAGTATAATGCTTATATTTATAATATAAACATAACACTTATATTTTATACATTATAAGTGTACATTAAAACTGCCCACACACAGACACTTCCTTTGTTTTTTTTTCATAAGTAGAGTGGTAATGCTGATTAATAATTCAGAAGATGGACATGGACAGCTCTGAACCAGAAAAGCAGTGTAACAAAGATCAGACAGCAATTGGCAGCATGTGGGAACCTCAAAATTATGCAATTGGCAAAAGCCGAGATAAATACCAAACACCAAAACCCAAGCATCTGATGGTACCTAAATATTACAAAAAATTACATCGGCTTGTCAAGAGGAGGAGTCCACCTATCTAGTCTGCCCTTTGGGGCATTTAGTACCGCAACTCCTCTATGTTCCCAGTTCTCCCCACAACACTCCCTACCTAACAAATTACTTTTTGAATGCATCCAGGGATTCACTCTTGACACCCCATTCAGACAGCCCATTCCATGGGAATACAACACCCATTCTAAAGAAAGTACATTTGCATATCTAGACAGACATTATTACCAAGCAATCTTAATGTCATCCTCCTATATTTGCCTTGTGTAGGAGGACCCCTGTCATCGATTTGATGTGATTGTCTGTATCTATAACAACATGACTGTTTCTTCTGCATTGTCTACTTTTTCTCACTTTACTACTCCATTCTGACTGTAATCCTGATGCTGCCCCCTCCCATAAGCTTAACCACTTTGTCTCCCCTTCCTCACCTTATTACTCCATGCTGACCATAATCCTGATGCTGCCCCCTCCCGTAAGCCTAACCCCTTTATTTCCCCTTCCTCACCTTACTACTCCATTCTAACCATAATCCTGATGCTGCCCCCTCCTGTAATCCTAACCCCTTAACCCCAAGGATTAACTCCACTGTATAAGATGCTCAGACATACTAGCACATGTAGCATCAAAGGCACACAAGATAAAATGTATCCACTAACCTACCCTTCCTGTATTAGCACATGTAGCATCAAAGGCACACAAGATAAAATGTATCCACTAACCTACCCTTCCTGTATTAGCACATGTAGCATCAAAGGCACACAAGATAAAATGTATCCACTAACCTACCCTTCCTGTATTAGCACATGTAGCATCAAAGGCACACAACATAAAATGTATCCACTAACCTACCCTTCCTGTAATAGCACATGTAGCATCAAAGGCACACAACATAAAATGTATCCACTAACCTACCCTTCCTGTAATAGCACATGTAGCATCAAAGGCACACAACATTACACACACAGTTAAAAACATACAAAAGCACAGTCTTAACAAATTGCCATTTGAAAAACTCACTTCTACACATATGCGCGCACACACACACACACACACACACACACACACACACACACACACACACACACACACACACACACACACACACACTACTAAATCGAACTCCTTATCTAGCCCTTAATCCATAAAAGGATTGTTTGGCTAGGCTTTGTCAACACAAGGGTTAAAGCCCAGCTGATTTCCATAAAGATGAAGGTGCCTGTGACATGTGCTGTACTGTATTTAAAAGTTAAAAAAGGTCAGGGCATTTAAAAGTCATGTAGCTCAAACAATAGTATGTCTTTAAGGGGTCAATTGCATATATGCCATGGCTCTCCACTACGGTAGTTCAAGATTTTACACACACACACACACACACACACACACACACACACACACACACACATATATATATATATATGTATATGAATAATCGCCAGTGAGTTTGACCAAAACACAAAGCACTGAACAAATTCACTTGTGTTTGTCATTAATTGCCACTAAAATCATTGCAAAAAAGTAGTGACAAATGTAAACAAAAAGCTTACATTTTTGATTACAAAAAGTAAAATGAAAAAATAGCTTTTTGCATGGGTGTCTCACCCCCATACCCCAAGACAGTAAATATATTTACTCCAGGGTCACAAAAACCCTTGAATTATTAAGGCAAATATTTGGTTCATCCTACAGAGCCAGTTTTGCTTACCAAAAGTGTACCACTAGGCACTTGCATTCCATTACAAGCCCCAATCCAGTGAGTTGGGCTTCCTAGCCATTTAAAATTTCAGAATAGATCAAGACTGTTTCAACCACAAGACCTCTAATCATTCGCTTTACCAGATAACATTGCATCTGCAGAGCACCAGCTATCCTGAGGGAAAGTTTGGAGGTAACCAGCTACTAGATAGGCCAATTAGTTTTTTGTTCTTACACCAGGGTCAGATGACTAATTTGTATATCAGGACTGGTACAGCCCTCTACCACATTTTCCACCATCTTTCTGGTCCCCCATATATCTATATGTATGTATGTATCTATTTATCTATCTATCTATCTGTCTATCTATCTATTTATCTGTCTATCTAGGTCTACTTTACATGGTCGACTTTTCAGAAAGTTGACTTTCATATGGCCAAGACCATATGATTGACTTTTGAAAAGCCAAGTATGTAAAATAAACACATAAAACACAACAAACACCTTAAACTGTTACCAGGGGGGCTATGCCCCCTGCACCCCCCCCACATCCCCTTAACTTAAATATATCAACTCCGAGATCTCACTACAGTGTGTTAGAAGGAAATTTTCCCATTTCGCACTGTAAAGAGATAGGGGTTCCCCATGGTCGGCTTTTCAAAAGTCAATTATATGGCCTCGACCATATGAAAGTCAACTTTCTGAAAAGTTGACCATGTGAAGGGGACCCATACACACACACATATATATATATATATATATATATATATATATATGTATATATTTAAATTTAGATTATTTGTATTTATATATATATATATATATATATATATATATATATATGTGCATGTGTGTGTATGTTTATGTATATATGGTGTCACTGCATTTGACCAAATGTAGGGGTGTGCTTTCATGTCGACAGTATGGATGGAGGAACGATGGATATGTGGATGGTATGGAATGTTGATACAGGTGTGTGTGTGTGTGTGTGTGTGTGTGTGTGTGTGTGTGTGTGTGTGTGTGTGTGTGTGTCTGTAAGAGAGAGTTAGGGTCCAGGATGAGTAAAGAATGGATGTTGTGTGTTTGTTTTTGTGTTTGAGGGTAAGTGTAAGGGTTAGAGTAGGGGATAGATTTAGTGATGTTTGTGTGTGTTTGTGAATGTTTGTGTGTCTGAGTCTTATTTTGTATAGTGGCAGTCTTATGGCAAGGTTTCAGTCACAAAGTAAAAAGCACCTTTGGAAGGATGACCACTACTGATTGTTCCAAAAATGTTCAAAAACTCGAGTTACAGCAGTAAATGCATATAAACCACAATATTTTTGGAAGATTTTTGGAACATTAAACTTTGCCTTTTCCAATCAGTAGTGGTTGTCCTCCTGAAGGTGCATTTTGCTTTGTTACAGTTGGATTATTGCAACTTTTCTTCTATTTTCTTATTTTAAGGTTTCAGTGACATTAAGGTGTAGAGTTAGGGTTGGGGTAAGGGGGCAGCATTAGAGTTAGGGTAGCGCCCATTATTAAGTGGGTGCAGGTGAGTTGATATCAAAAACGCATACTGACATAATATAGCAAGATAAAAAGCAATGAACTGCAGAGCTGGTGGGGAGCAGTCCAAATAATGAAGAAAAGGTGGGGAGAGGTGGGAGTCATAGTAGTATTTGGGGAAAGGTGGAAGTCATAGTAGTATTTGGGGAGAGGTGGGAGTCATAGTAGTATTTGGGGAGAGGTGGGAGTCATAGTAGTATTTGGGGAGAGGTGGGAGTCATAGTAGTAAGGTGGAAGTCATAGTAGTATTTGGGGAAAGGTGGGAGTCATAGTAGTATTTGGGGAGAGGTGGAAGTCATATTATTTTAGATGGAGTAAGAAGAGGTGTGTGAAATACATGTGCTATTCTTGCTGACCACCTATTTAGGACAATTTTAGCTCACGTAGAGCAAGACCAGGGCCAACTATCCATCAGGTGTGTTGCTTAAGCTGCTATTTAAAAGGTTGATTTTACTTAGTTACCTTAGATGAAGTTTTACCTTTTAGCTATGTGACATGGGGACATAGAATCACCTGCTGATTTGCTGGATCTGGTTATGATCATAGGTTTTTGTCTCCACAATGTAGGGATCTGTTTGGCAAATATTGTAGAAGTTCGTGGAATAGATTGGCCATTTTTCTGGACAGTTGATGAGGGTGTGAATAATTACTGTTTGGGAGTAAGCCAGGTTGTGAGGAAATTTGCTCTAGTAGAGGTGTTTTAGAGATAAGCAGTGGTATAACATTTGGGGCAAATGAGCAATGGATCTCGTTATTTTATTACAGCATTGACCTGTGAGGCAAATGAGCAATGCATCTCACTATTTTATTACAGCATTGACCTGTGGGGTATATTATTAACAATGAATCTCATATTTTATTATAGCATTGATTTCTGGGGTATTTTAGCAATGAATCTGAATATTTTATTATAGCATTGACTTGTGGGGTGTATTATTAACAATAAATATGATTATTTTATTACAGCATTGACTTGTGGGGTATATTATTAACAATGAATCTCATTATTTTATTATAGCATTGACTTGTGGGGTATATTATTAGCAATGAATCTCATATTTTATTATTGCATTGACCTGTGGTGTATATTATTAACAATGAATCTCATATTTTATTATTGCATTGACCTGTGGGGTATATTATTAACAATGAATCTCATATTTTATTATTGCATTGACCTGTGGGGTATATTGTTAACAATGAATCTCATATTTTATTATAGCATTGACCTGTGGGGTATATTATTAACTATGAATCTCATTATTTTATTATAACATTGACTTGTGGGGTATATTATTAACAATGAATCTCATATTTTATTATAGCACTGACTTGGGTATATTATTAGCAATGAATCTCATATTATATTATTAACAATGAATCTCATATTTTATTATTGCATTGACCTGTGGGGTATATTATTAACAATGAATCTCATATTTTATTATTGCATTGACCTGTGGGGTATATTATTAACAATGAATCTCATATTTTATTATAGCATTGACCTGTGGGGTATATTATTAACTATGAATCTCATTATTTTATTATAACATTGACTTGTGGGGTATATTATTAACAATGAATCTCATATTTTATTATAGCATTGACTTGTGGGGTATATTATTAGCAATGAATCTCATATTTTATTATAGCATTGACTTGTGGGGTACATTATTAGCAATGAATCTCATATGTTATTCTGGAATTGGCTTGTCGGGTATATTATTAGCAATTAATCTGATTTTATTATAGCATTGATTTCTGGGGTATTTTAGCAATGAATCTGATTATTTTATTAAAGCATTGACTTGTGGGGTATATTATTAGCAATGAATCTCATATTTTATTATAGCATTGACTTGTGGGGTATATTATTAGCAACGAATCTCATATTTTATTAAAGCATTGACTTGTGGGTTATATTATTAGCAATGAATCTGATTATTTTATTACAGCATTGACCTGTAGGGTATATTATTAACAATGAATCTGATTATTTTATTATAGCATTGATTTCTGGGGTATTTTAGCAATGAATACAATTATTTTATTATAGCATTGATTTCTGGGATATTTTAACAATGAATCTGATTATTTTATTATAGCATTGATTTCTGGGGTATTTTAGCAATGAATGCAATTATTTTATTATAGCATTGATTTCTGGGATATTTTAGCAATGAATGTGATTATTTTATTATAGCATTGATTTCTGGGGTATTTTAGCAATGAATGTGATTATTTTATTATAGCATTGACTTGCGGGGTATATTATTAGCAATGAATCTCATTATTTTATTATAGCATTGACTTGTAGGGTATATTATTAACAATTAATCTGATTATTTTATTATAGCATTGACTTGTGGGGTATATTATTAGCAACAAATCTCATTATTTTATTATAGCATTGACCTGTGGGGTATATTATTAGCAACGAATCTCATTATTTTATTATAGCATTGACCTGTGGGGTATATTATTAGCAATGAATCTCACTATTTTATTACAGCATTGACCTGTGGGGTATATTATTAACAATGAATCTAATATTTTATTATAGCATTGATTTCTGGGGTATTTTAGCAATGAATCTGATTATTTTATTATAGCATTGACTTTTGGGGTATATTATAGACAATGAATCTGATTTTTTTATTATAGCATTTTGACTTGTGGGTATATTATTAGCAATTAATCTCATATTTTATTATAGCATTGACTTGTGGGGTATATTATTAGCAATGAATCTCATATTTTATTATAGCATTGACTTGTGGGGTATATTATTAACAATTAATCTGATTATTTTATTATAGCATTGACCTGTGGGGTATATTATTAACAATGAATCTGATTATTTTATTATAGCATTGACCTGTGGAGTATATTATTAGTAATGAATCTCATATTTTATTATAGCATTGACTTGTGGGGTATATTATTAACAATGAATCTCATTATTTTATTATAGCATTGACTTGTGGCATATATTATTAGCATCAAAGCTCATATTTTATTATAGCATTGACTTCTGGGATATATTATTAGCAATGAATCTCATTATTTTATTATAGCATTGACTTGTGGGGTATATTATTAACAATGAATCTGGTTATTTTATTATAGCTTTGATTTCTGGGGTATTTTAGCAATGAATGTGATTATTTTATTATAGCATTGATTTCTCGGGTATTTTAGCAATGAATCTGATTATTTTATTATAGCATTGACTTGGGTAAATTATCAGCAATGAATCTCATTATTTTATTATAGCATTGACTTGTGGGGTATATTATTAACAATGAATCTCATTATTTTATTATAGCATTGACTTGTGGGGTATATTATTAGCAACAAATCTCATATTTTATTATAGCATTGACTTGTGGGGTATATTATTAGCAGTGAATCTCATTATTTTGTTATAGCATTGACTTGGATATATTATTAGCAATGAGTCTGATTATTTTATTATAGCACTGACATTTGGGGTATATTATTAACAATGAATATGATTATTTTATTATGGCATTAATTTCTGGGGTATTTTAGCAATGAATCTGCTTATTTTATTATAGCATTGACTTGTGAGGTAAATTATTAGCAATGAATCGCATATTTTGTTATAGCATTGACTTGTGGGATATATTATTAACAATGAATGTGATTATTTTATTATAGCATTGATGTCTGGGGTATTTTAGCAATGAATCTGATTTTATTATAGCATTGATTTCTGGGGTATTTTAGCAATGAATCTGATTATTTTGTTACAGCATTGACTTGTGGGGTATATTATTAACAATGAATCTGACTATTTTATTATAGCATTGATTTCTGGGGTATTTTAGCAATGAATCTGATTATTTTATTATAGCATTGACCTGTAGGGTATATTATTAACAATTAATCTGATTACTTTATTATAGCATTGACTTGTGGGGTATATTATTAGCAATTAATCTCATTATTTTATTATAGCATTGACTTGTGGGGTATATTATTAGCAACAAATCTCATATTTTATTATAGCATTGACTTGAGGGGTATATTATTAACAATGAATCTCATTATTTTGTTAGAGCATTGACTTGTGGGGTATATTATTAAGAATGAATCTGATTATTTTATTATAGCATTGATTTCTGGGGTAGTTTAGCAATGAATGTGATTATTTTATTATACCATTGATTTCTGGGGTATTTTAGCAATGAATGTGATTATTTTATTATAGCATTGACTTGTGGGGTATATTATCAGCAATGAATCTCATTATTTTATTATAGCATCGACTTGTCGGGTATATTATTAGCAATGAGTCTGATTATTATAGCATTGACCTGTGGAGTATAATATTAGCAATGAATCTCACTATTTTATTGTAGCATTGACTTGTGGGGTATATTATTATTAACAATGAATCTGATTATTTTATTATAGCATTGATTTCTGGGGTATTTTAGCAATGAATCTGATTATTTTATTATAGCATTGACTTGTGGGGTATATTATTAACAATGAATCTGATTATTTTATTATAGCATTGATTGCTGGGGTATTTTAGCAATGAATGTGATTATTTTATTATAGCATTGACTTGTGGGGTATATTAGCAATGAATCTCATTTTATTATAGCATTGACTTGTGGGGTATATTATTAACATTGAATCTGATTTTTTGTATTATAGCATTGACTTGTGGGGTATATTATTAACATTGAATCTGATTTTTTGTATTATAGCATTGATTTCTGGGGTATTTTAGCAATGAATGTGATTATTTTATTATAGCATTGACTTGTGGGGTATATTATTAGCAATGATTCTCATTTTATTATAGCAGTGACTTGGGTATATTATTAACAATGAATCTGATTATTTTATTATAGCATTGACTGGTGGGTATATTATTAGCAATGAGTCTCATTATTTTAATATTATAGCATTGTCTTGTAGTGTATATTATTAACAATGAATGATTTTATGATAGCATTGGCTTGTGGGGTATATTATTAGCAATCAATCTCATTTTATTATAGCATTGACTTGTGGGATACATTATTAACAATGAATCTATTTTTTTATAGCATTGACTTGTGGGGTATATTATTAGCAATGAATGTCATTATTTTATTATAGCATTGACTTGTGGGGTATATTATTAACAATGAATCTGAGTATTTTATTATAGCATTGATTTCTGGGGTATTTTAGCAATGAATGTGATTATTTTATTATAGCATTGATTTCTGGGGTATTTTAGCAATGAATGTGATTATTTTATTATAGCATTGACTTGTGAGGTATATTATTAACAATGAATCTCATATTTTATTATAGCATTGGCTTGTTGGGTATATTATTAGCAATGAATCTGATTATTTTATTATAGCATTGACTTGTGGGGTATATTATTAACAATGAATCTGATTATTTTATTATAGCATTGACTTGTGGGGTATATTATTAGCAATAAATCTCATTATTTTATTATAGCATTGATTTGTGGGTAATTTTAGCAATGAATGTGATTATTTTATTATAGCATTGACTTGTGGGGTATATTATTAGCAATGAATCTCATTGTTTTATTATAGCATTGACTTGTGGGGTGTATTATTAGCAATGAATTTCATTATTTTATTATAGCATTGACCTGTGGGGTATATTATTAACAATGAATCTCATATTTTATTATATCATTGACTTGTGGGGTATATTATTAGCAATGAATCTCATTATTTTATTATAACATTAACCTGTGGGGTATATTATTAACAATGAATTTCATTATTTTATTATAGCATTGACTTGTGGGGTATATTATTAGAAATTAATCTGATTAATTTATTATAGCATTGACCTGTGGGGTATATTATTAGCAATGAATCTCATATTTTATTATAGCATTGGCTTGTCGGGTATATTATTAGCAATGAATCTCATTATTTTATTATAGCATTGACTTGTGGGGTATATTATTAACAATGAATCTCATATTTTATTATAGCATTGACTTGTGGGGTATATTATTAGCAATGAATCTCATTATTTTATTATAGCATTGACCTGTGGGGTGTATTATTAGCAATAAATCTCATTATTTTATTATAGCATTGATTTGTGGGTAATTTTAGCAATGAATGTGATTATTTTATTATAGTATTGACTTGTGGGGTATATTATTAACAATGAATCTCATTATTTTATTATAGCATTTACTTGTGGGGTATATTATTAGCAATGAATCTCATTGTTTTATTATAGCATTGACTTGTGGGGTGTATTATTAGCAATGAATTTCATTATTTTATTATAGCATTGACTTGCGGGGTATATTATTAGAAATTAATCTGATTAATTTATTATAGCATTGACCTGTGGGGCATATTATTAGCAATGAATCTCATATTTTATTATAGCATTGGCTTTTCGGGTATATTATTAACAATGAATCTGATTATTTTATTATAGCATTGACTTGTCGGGTATATTATTAACAATGAATCTGATTATTTTATTATAGCATTGACTTGTGGGGTATATTATTAACAATGAATCTCATTATTTTATTGTTGCATTGACTTGTGGGGTATATTATTAGCAATGAATCTGGTTATTTTATTATAGCATTGACTTGTGGGGTATATTATTAGCAATGAATCTCATTATTTTATTATAACATTAACCTGTGGGATATATTATTAACAATGAATTTCATTATTTTATTATAGCATTGACTAGTGCGGTATATTATTAGAAATTAATCTGATTAATTTATTATAGCATTGACCTGTGGGGTATATTATTAGCAATGAATCTCATATTTTATTATAGCATTGGCTTGTCGGGTATATTATTAGCAATGAATCTCATTATTTTATTATAGCATTGACTTGTGGGGTATATTATTAACAATGAATCTCATATTTTATTATAGCATTGACTTGTGGGGTATATTATTAGCAATGAATCTCATTATTTTATTAATTATTTTATTATAGCATTGATTTGTGGGTAATTTAGCAATGAATGTGATTATTTTATTATAGTATTGACTTTTGGGGTATATTAATTTTATTATAGCATTTACTTGGGGTATATATGAATTTCATTATTTTATTATAGCATTGACTTATGGGTATATTATTAGAAATTAATCTGATTAATTTATTATAATATTATTAGCAATGAATCTCATATTTTATTATAGCATTGGCTTGTCGGGTATATTATTAACAATGAATCTGATTATTTTATTATAGCATTGACTTGTGGGGTGTATTATTAACAATGAATCTCATTATTTTATTGTTGCATTGACTTGTGGGGTATATTATTAGCAATGAATCTGGTTATTTTATTATAGCATTGACTTGTGGGGTATATTATTAGCAATGAATCTCATTATTTTATTATAGCATTGACTTCTGGGGTATATTATTAACAATGAATCTCATTATTTTATTATAGCATAGTTTGAATTGGTGTAATCGATTAGGTTGTAGGGTGTTGAGTATAGGGGCACCTTAAAGGAGGATTAGAAGTTGGTAGGCAGTAGCTATTTTTTTTCTTTACCTCATTAATTTAATATTGCTTTATTTTGTAGCAGGACCCAAGGTTTTGATGAGTTTTTAGGGTTATTTTAGGTCAAGTTCAAATTTCATGTTGTCAACTATAATGGCCATTAGAAGTTTGGTGTGAGACACAATTTTTAGAGGAAGTCTTTAGAGAAAAGAGATTTCTTGTCACTATATATTTTAGCTGTAAATAAAAGAAGTTTAGTTTTCTTAGGTTTCAACAGGACATGTGGGTTACTGACCCAGGTCACTACAGAGAGGAGGGATTCTTGAGTTAGTTGCTGCAGTTTTTTGCAGGTGTTTTGACTGTGCAGATTAGGGTAGGATTGGCATCGGTATGACAAATGCATAATTACTGGCTTTGTGAAGACAGTTTATGAAAATGTTAAATAGGGGTGGACCTAGAATGAACCCTAGGATGATGCCAATTAATATAAGAAGAAAGGCAAGGTTTCTGAAAGTCATTTTACTGCTTGCCATCTGATTGACAGATAGCTGGCAAACCCATGATAGAGAGGATGTGTTCAGTTCAAAAGCTGGGTCTTTATTCAGAATTTGGGACTGTGGGACACTATCAAACACTTTGGATAGCTTGAGGAAGATTGCACATACAAGGTTTCTTGTACTTCTGTGTAGATTATTGATCTTTATTTATTTTATTTTTATTTTACATTTGTTGACCGGGCTAGTCCAACTGGATATATGTCCATTTTCAGTGGAGGCCCGGGGAGAAAAGCTCCACTTATATCAACATGTTTATAAACACAATTGTATATACAAAGGCATTGGTACATTACAAAGCTTACATTTCATAGGATTTAGCATTTGAATACGAAAAAATCCAAGTGCAAACAGTTTTGGATATTCTTGATTATAAGTCACACACACAAATTTCACACAAAAATGCTAATGTCTAACAGCAATGGATATTCATACAACATATGTACAAGGACACTCTTATTCTGTAAAGTCTCACCAGACGTCCTAGTGTAAGATGGCTATGGATAATCATACGAAGTATGTACAGGACATTAGTCCGCTGTATAGTCACATTAACGTTATTATCAATGGAGATCATTCAAAATATGTACAGGACATTAGTCCGCTGTATAGTCACATTAACGTTATTATCAATGGAGATCATTCAAAATATGTACAGGACATTAGTCTGCTGTATAGTCACATTAAAATTATTATCAATAGAGATCATTCAAAATATGTACAGTACATTAGTCCGCTGTATAGTCACATTAACGTTATTATCAATGGATAATCATTCAAAATATGTACAGGACATTAGTCCGCTGTATAGTCACATTAACGTTATTATCAATAGAGATTATTCAAAATATGTACAGGACATTAGTCCGCTGTATAGTCACATTAACGTTATTATCAATGGAGATCATTCAAAATATGTACAGGACATTAGTCCGCTGTATAGTCACATTAACGTTATTATCAATAGAGATCATTCAAAATATGTACAGGACATTAGTCCGCTGTATAGTCACATTAACGTTATTATCAATAGAGATCATTCAAAATATGTACAGGACATTAGTCCGCTGTATAGTCACATTAACGTTATTATCAATGGAGATCATTCAAAATATGTACAGGACATTAGTCCGCTGTATAGTCACATTAACGTTATTATCAATAGAGATCATTCAAAATATGTACAGGACATTAGTCCGCTGTATAGTCACATTAACGTTATTATCAATGGAGATCATTCAAAATATGTACAGGACATTAGTCCGCTGTATAGTCACATTAACGTTATTATCAATGGAGATCATTCAAAATATGTACAGGACATTAGTCCGCTGTATAGTCACATTAACGTTATTATCAATGGAGATCATTCAAAATATGTACAGGACATTAGTCCGCTGTATAGTCACATTAACGTTATTATCAATGGAGATCATTCAAAATATGTACAGGACATTAGTCCGCTGTATAGTCACATTAACGTTATTATCAATAGAGATCATTCAAAATATGTACAGGACATTAGTCCGCTGTATAGTCACATTAACGTTATTATCAATGGAGATCATTCAAAATATGTACAGGACATTAGTCCGCTGTATAGTCACATTAACGTTATTATCAATGGATAATCATTCAAAATATGTACAGGACATTAGTCCGCTGTATAGTCACATTAACGTTATTATCAATGGAGATCATTCAAAATATGTACAGGACATTAGTCCGCTGTATAGTCACATTAACGTTATTATCAATGGAGATCATTCAAAATATGTACAGGACATTAGTCCGCTGTATAGTCACATTAACGTTATTATCAATGGAGATCATTCAAAATATGTACAGGACATTAGTCCGCTGTATAGTCACATTAACGTTATTATCAATGGAGATCATTCAAAATATGTACAGGACATTAGTCCGCTGTATAGTCACATTAACGTTATTATCAATAGAGATCATTCAAAATATGTACAGGACATTAGTCCGCTGTATAGTCACATTAACGTTATTATCAATAGAGATCATTCAAAATATGTACAGGACATTAGTCCGCTGTATAGTCACATTAACGTTATCATCAATGAATAATCATTCAAAATACGTACAGGACATTAGTCCGCTGTATAGTCACATTAACGTTATTATCAATAGAGATCATTCAAAATATGTACAGGACATTAGTCCGCTGTATAGTCACATTAACGTTATTATCAATGGAGATCATTCAAAATATGTACAGGACATTAGTCCGCTGTATAGTCACATTAACGTTATTATCAATGGAGATCATTCAAAATATGTACAGGACATTAGTCCGCTGTATAGTCACATTAACGTTATTATCAATGGAGATCATTCAAAATATGTACAGGACATTAGTCCGCTGTATAGTCACATTAACGTTATTATCAATGGAGATCATTCAAAATATGTACAGGACATTAGTCCGCTGTATAGTCACATTAACGTTATTATCAATGGAGATCATTCAAAATATGTACAGGACATTAGTCCGCTGTATAGTCACATTAACGTTATTATCAATGGAGATCATTCAAAATATGTACAGGACATTAGTCCGCTGTATAGTCACATTAACGTTATTATCAATGGAGATCATTCAAAATATGTACAGGACATTAGTCCGCTGTATAGTCACATTAACGTTATTATCAATGGAGATCATTCAAAATATGTACAGGACATTAGTCCGCTGTATAGTCACATTAACGTTATTATCAATGGAGATCATTCAAAATATGTACAGGACATTAGTCCGCTGTATAGTCACATTAACGTTATTATCAATGGAGATCATTCAAAATATGTACAGGACATTAGTCCGCTGTATAGTCACATTAACGTTATTATCAATGGATAATCATTCAAAATATGTACAGGACATTAGTCCGCTGTATAGTCACATTAACGTTATTATCAATGGAGATCATTCAAAATATGTACAGGACATTAGTCCGCTGTATAGTCACATTAACGTTATTATCAATGGAGATCATTCAAAATATGTACAGGACATTAGTCCGCTGTATAGTCACATTAACGTTATTATCAATGGAGATCATTCAAAATATGTACAGGACATTAGTCCGCTGTATAGTCACATTAACGTTATTATCAATGGAGATCATTCAAAATATGTACAGGACATTAGTCCGCTGTATAGTCACATTAACGTTATTATCAATAGAGATCATTCAAAATATGTACAGGACATTAGTCCGCTGTATAGTCACATTAACGTTATTATCAATAGAGATCATTCAAAATATGTACAGGACATTAGTCCGCTGTATAGTCACATTAACGTTATTATCAATGGAGATCATTCAAAATATGTACAGGACATTAGTCCGCTGTATAGTCACATTAACGTTATTATCAATGGAGATCATTCAAAATATGTACAGGACATTAGTCCGCTGTATAGTCACATTAACGTTATTATCAATGGAGATCATTCAAAATATGTACAGGACATTAGTCCGCTGTATAGTCACATTAACGTTATTATCAATGGAGATCATTCAAAATATGTACAGGACATTAGTCCGCTGTATAGTCACATTAACGTTATTATCAATAGAGATCATTCAAAATATGTACAGGACATTAGTCCGCTGTATAGTCACATTAACGTTATTATCAATGGAGATCATTCAAAATATGTACAGGACATTAGTCCGCTGTATAGTCACATTAACGTTATTATCAATGGAGATCATTCAAAATATGTACAGGACATTAGTCCGCTGTATAGTCACATTAACGTTATTATCAATGGAGATCATTCAAAATATGTACAGGACATTAGTCCGCTGTATAGTCACATTAACGTTATTATCAATGGAGATCATTCAAAATATGTACAGGACATTAGTCCGCTGTATAGTCACATTAACGTTATTATCAATGGAGATCATTCAAAATATGTACAGGACATTAGTCCGCTGTATAGTCACATTAACGTTATTATCAATGGAGATCATTCAAAATATGTACAGGACATTAGTCCGCTGTATAGTCACATTAACGTTATTATCAATGGAGATCATTCAAAATATGTACAGGACATTAGTCCGCTGTATAGTCACATTAACGTTATTATCAATGGAGATCATTCAAAATATGTACAGGACATTAGTCCGCTGTATAGTCACATTAACGTTATTATCAATGGAGATCATTCAAAATATGTACAGGACATTAGTCCGCTGTATAGTCACATTAACGTTATTATCAATAGAGATCATTCAAAATATGTACAGGACATTAGTCCGCTGTATAGTCACATTAACGTTATTATCAATGGAGATCATTCAAAATATGTACAGGACATTAGTCCGCTGTATAGTCACATTAACGTTATTATCAATGGAGATCATTCAAAATATGTACAGGACATTAGTCCGCTGTATAGTCACATTAACGTTATTATCAATGGAGATCATTCAAAATATGTACAGGACATTAGTCCGCTGTATAGTCACATTAACGTTATTATCAATGGAGATCATTCAAAATATGTACAGGACATTAGTCCGCTGTATAGTCACATTAACGTTATTATCAATGGAGATCATTCAAAATATGTACAGGACATTAGTCCGCTGTATAGTCACATTAACGTTATTATCAATGGAGATCATTCAAAATATGTACAGGACATTAGTCCGCTGTATAGTCACATTAACGTTATTATCAATGGAGATCATTCAAAATATGTACAGGACATTAGTCCGCTGTATAGTCACATTAACGTTATTATCAATGGAGATCATTCAAAATATGTACAGGACATTAGTCCGCTGTATAGTCACATTAACGTTATTATCAATGGAGATCATTCAAAATATGTACAGGACATTAGTCCGCTGTATAGTCACATTAACGTTATTATCAATGGAGATCATTCAAAATATGTACAGGACATTAGTCCGCTGTATAGTCACATTAACGTTATTATCAATGGAGATCATTCAAAATATGTACAGGACATTAGTCCGCTGTATAGTCACATTAACGTTATTATCAATGGAGATCATTCAAAATATGTACAGGACATTAGTCCGCTGTATAGTCACATTAACGTTATTATCAATGGAGATCATTCAAAATATGTACAGGACATTAGTCCGCTGTATAGTCACATTAACGTTATTATCAATGGAGATCATTCAAAATATGTACAGGACATTAGTCCGCTGTATAGTCACATTAACGTTATTATCAATGGAGATCATTCAAAATATGTACAGGACATTAGTCCGCTGTATAGTCACATTAACGTTATTATCAATGGAGATCATTCAAAATATGTACAGGACATTAGTCCGCTGTATAGTCACATTAACGTTATTATCAATGGAGATCATTCAAAATATGTACAGGACATTAGTCCGCTGTATAGTCACATTAACGTTATTATCAATAGAGATCATTCAAAATATGTACAGGACATTAGTCCGCTGTATAGTCACATTAACGTTATTATCAATGGAGAGATCATTCAAAATATGTACAGGACATTAGTCCGCTGTATAGTCACATTAACGTTATTATCAATGGAGATCATTCAAAATATGTACAGGACATTAGTCCGCTGTATAGTCACATTAACGTTATTATCAATGGAGATCATTCAAAATATGTACAGGACATTAGTCCGCTGTATAGTCACATTAACGTTATTATCAATGGAGATCATTCAAAATATGTACAGGACATTAGTCCGCTGTATAGTCACATTAACGTTATTATCAATGGAGATCATTCAAAATATGTACAGGACATTAGTCCGCTGTATAGTCACATTAACGTTATTATCAATGGAGATCATTCAAAATATGTACAGGACATTAGTCCGCTGTATAGTCACATTAACGTTATTATCAATGGAGATCATTCAAAATATGTACAGGACATTAGTCCGCTGTATAGTCACATTAACGTTATTATCAATGGAGATCATTCAAAATATGTACAGGACATTAGTCCGCTGTATAGTCACATTAACGTTATTATCAATGGAGATCATTCAAAATATGTACAGGACATTAGTCCGCTGTATAGTCACATTAACGTTATTATCAATGGAGATCATTCAAAATATGTACAGGACATTAGTCCGCTGTATAGTCACATTAACGTTATTATCAATGGAGATCATTCAAAATATGTACAGGACATTAGTCCGCTGTATAGTCACATTAACGTTATTATCAATGGAGATCATTCAAAATATGTACAGGACATTAGTCCGCTGTATAGTCACATTAACGTTATTATCAATGGAGATCATTCAAAATATGTACAGGACATTAGTCCGCTGTATAGTCACATTAACGTTATTATCAATGGAGATCATTCAAAATATGTACAGGACATTAGTCCGCTGTATAGTCACATTAACGTTATTATCAATGGAGATCATTCAAAATATGTACAGGACATTAGTCCGCTGTATAGTCACATTAACGTTATTATCAATGGAGATCATTCAAAATATGTACAGGACATTAGTCCGCTGTATAGTCACATTAACGTTATTATCAATGGAGATCATTCAAAATATGTACAGGACATTAGTCCGCTGTATAGTCACATTAACGTTATTATCAATGGAGATCATTCAAAATATGTACAGGACATTAGTCCGCTGTATAGTCACATTAACGTTATTATCAATGGAGATCATTCAAAATATGTACAGGACATTAGTCCGCTGTATAGTCACATTAACGTTATTATCAATGGAGATCATTCAAAATATGTACAGGACATTAGTCCGCTGTATAGTCACATTAACGTTATTATCAATGGAGATCATTCAAAATATGTACAGGACATTAGTCCGCTGTATAGTCACATTAACGTTATTATCAATGGAGATCATTCAAAATATGTACAGGACATTAGTCCGCTGTATAGTCACATTAACGTTATTATCAATGGAGATCATTCAAAATATGTACAGGACATTAGTCCGCTGTATAGTCACATTAACGTTATTATCAATGGAGATCATTCAAAATATGTACAGGACATTAGTCCGCTGTATAGTCACATTAACGTTATTATCAATGGAGATCATTCAAAATATGTACAGGACATTAGTCCGCTGTATAGTCACATTAACGTTATTATCAATGGAGATCATTCAAAATATGTACAGGACATTAGTCCGCTGTATAGTCACATTAACGTTATTATCAATGGAGATCATTCAAAATATGTACAGGACATTAGTCCGCTGTATAGTCACATTAACGTTATTATCAATGGAGATCATTCAAAATATGTACAGGACATTAGTCCGCTGTATAGTCACATTAACGTTATTATCAATGGAGATCATTCAAAATATGTACAGGACATTAGTCCGCTGTATAGTCACATTAACGTTATTATCAATGGAGATCATTCAAAATATGTACAGGACATTAGTCCGCTGTATAGTCACATTAACGTTATTATCAATGGAGATCATTCAAAATATGTACAGGACATTAGTCCGCTGTATAGTCACATTAACGTTATTATCAATGGAGATCATTCAAAATATGTACAGGACATTAGTCCGCTGTATAGTCACATTAACGTTATTATCAATGGAGATCATTCAAAATATGTACAGGACATTAGTCCGCTGTATAGTCACATTAACGTTATTATCAATGGAGATCATTCAAAATATGTACAGGACATTAGTCCGCTGTATAGTCACATTAACGTTATTATCAATGGAGATCATTCAAAATATGTACAGGACATTAGTCCGCTGTATAGTCACATTAACGTTATTATCAATAGAGATCATTCAAAATATGTACAGGACATTAGTCCGCTGTATAGTCACATTAACGTTATTATCAATAGAGATCATTCAAAATATGTACAGGACATTAGTCCGCTGTATAGTCACATTAACGTTATTATCAATAGAGATCATTCAAAATATGTACAGGACATTAGTCCGCTGTATAGTCACATTAACGTTATTATCAATGGAGATCATTCAAAATATGTACAGGACATTAGTCCGCTGTATAGTCACATTAACGTTATTATCAATGGAGATCATTCAAAATATGTACAGGACATTAGTCCGCTGTATAGTCACATTAACGTTATTATCAATGGAGATCATTCAAAATATGTACAGGACATTAGTCCGCTGTATAGTCACATTAACGTTATTATCAATGGAGATCATTCAAAATATGTACAGGACATTAGTCCGCTGTATAGTCACATTAACGTTATTATCAATGGAGATCATTCAAAATATGTACAGGACATTAGTCCGCTGTATAGTCACATTAACGTTATTATCAATGGAGATCATTCAAAATATGTACAGGACATTAGTCCGCTGTATAGTCACATTAACGTTATTATCAATGGAGATCATTCAAAATATGTACAGGACATTAGTCCGCTGTATAGTCACATTAACGTTATTATCAATGGAGATCATTCAAAATATGTACAGGACATTAGTCCGCTGTATAGTCACATTAACGTTATTATCAATGGAGATCATTCAAAATATGTACAGGACATTAGTCCGCTGTATAGTCACATTAACGTTATTATCAATGGAGATCATTCAAAATATGTACAGGACATTAGTCCGCTGTATAGTCACATTAACGTTATTATCAATGGAGATCATTCAAAATATGTACAGGACATTAGTCCGCTGTATAGTCACATTAACGTTATTATCAATGGAGATCATTCAAAATATGTACAGGACATTAGTCCGCTGTATAGTCACATTAACGTTATTATCAATGGAGATCATTCAAAATATGTACAGGACATTAGTCCGCTGTATAGTCACATTAACGTTATTATCAATGGAGATCATTCAAAATATGTACAGGACATTAGTCCGCTGTATAGTCACATTAACGTTATTATCAATGGAGATCATTCAAAATATGTACAGGACATTAGTCCGCTGTATAGTCACATTAACGTTATTATCAATGGAGATCATTCAAAATATGTACAGGACATTAGTCCGCTGTATAGTCACATTAACGTTATTATCAATGGAGATCATTCAAAATATGTACAGGACATTAGTCCGCTGTATAGTCACATTAACGTTATTATCAATGGAGATCATTCAAAATATGTACAGGACATTAGTCCGCTGTATAGTCACATTAACGTTATTATCAATGGAGATCATTCAAAATATGTACAGGACATTAGTCCGCTGTATAGTCACATTAACGTTATTATCAATGGAGATCATTCAAAATATGTACAGGACATTAGTCCGCTGTATAGTCACATTAACGTTATTATCAATGGAGATCATTCAAAATATGTACAGGACATTAGTCCGCTGTATAGTCACATTAACGTTATTATCAATGGAGATCATTCAAAATATGTACAGGACATTAGTCCGCTGTATAGTCACATTAACGTTATTATCAATGGAGATCATTCAAAATATGTACAGGACATTAGTCCGCTGTATAGTCACATTAACGTTATTATCAATGGAGATCATTCAAAATATGTACAGGACATTAGTCCGCTGTATAGTCACATTAACGTTATTATCAATGGAGATCATTCAAAATATGTACAGGACATTAGTCCGCTGTATAGTCACATTAACGTTATTATCAATGGAGATCATTCAAAATATGTACAGGACATTAGTCCGCTGTATAGTCACATTAACGTTATTATCAATGGAGATCATTCAAAATATGTACAGGACATTAGTCCGCTGTATAGTCACATTAACGTTATTATCAATGGAGATCATTCAAAATATGTACAGGACATTAGTCCGCTGTATAGTCACATTAACGTTATTATCAATGGAGATCATTCAAAATATGTACAGGACATTAGTCCGCTGTATAGTCACATTAACGTTATTATCAATGGAGATCATTCAAAATATGTACAGGACATTAGTCCGCTGTATAGTCACATTAACGTTATTATCAATGGAGATCATTCAAAATATGTACAGGACATTAGTCCGCTGTATAGTCACATTAACGTTATTATCAATGGAGATCATTCAAAATATGTACAGGACATTAGTCCGCTGTATAGTCACATTAACGTTATTATCAATGGAGATCATTCAAAATATGTACAGGACATTAGTCCGCTGTATAGTCACATTAACGTTATTATCAATGGAGATCATTCAAAATATGTACAGGACATTAGTCCGCTGTATAGTCACATTAACGTTATTATCAATGGAGATCATTCAAAATATGTACAGGACATTAGTCCGCTGTATAGTCACATTAACGTTATTATCAATGGAGATCATTCAAAATATGTACAGGACATTAGTCCGCTGTATAGTCACATTAACGTTATTATCAATGGAGATCATTCAAAATATGTACAGGACATTAGTCCGCTGTATAGTCACATTAACGTTATTATCAATGGAGATCATTCAAAATATGTACAGGACATTAGTCCGCTGTATAGTCACATTAACGTTATTATCAATGGAGATCATTCAAAATATGTACAGGACATTAGTCCGCTGTATAGTCACATTAACGTTATTATCAATGGAGATCATTCAAAATATGTACAGGACATTAGTCCGCTGTATAGTCACATTAACGTTATTATCAATGGAGATCATTCAAAATATGTACAGGACATTAGTCCGCTGTATAGTCACATTAACGTTATTATCAATGGAGATCATTCAAAATATGTACAGGACATTAGTCCGCTGTATAGTCACATTAACGTTATTATCAATGGAGATCATTCAAAATATGTACAGGACATTAGTCCGCTGTATAGTCACATTAACGTTATTATCAATGGAGATCATTCAAAATATGTACAGGACATTAGTCCGCTGTATAGTCACATTAACGTTATTATCAATGGAGATCATTCAAAATATGTACAGGACATTAGTCCGCTGTATAGTCACATTAACGTTATTATCAATGGAGATCATTCAAAATATGTACAGGACATTAGTCCGCTGTATAGTCACATTAACGTTATTATCAATGGAGATCATTCAAAATATGTACAGGACATTAGTCCGCTGTATAGTCACATTAACGTTATTATCAATGGAGATCATTCAAAATATGTACAGGACATTAGTCCGCTGTATAGTCACATTAACGTTATTATCAATGGAGATCATTCAAAATATGTACAGGACATTAGTCCGCTGTATAGTCACATTAACGTTATTATCAATGGAGATCATTCAAAATATGTACAGGACATTAGTCCGCTGTATAGTCACATTAACGTTATTATCAATGGAGATCATTCAAAATATGTACAGGACATTAGTCCGCTGTATAGTCACATTAACGTTATTATCAATAGAGATCATTCAAAATATGTACAGGACATTAGTCCGCTGTATAGTCACATTAACGTTATTATCAATGGAGATCATTCAAAATATGTACAGGACATTAGTCCGCTGTATAGTCACATTAACGTTATTATCAATGGAGATCATTCAAAATATGTACAGGACATTAGTCCGCTGTATAGTCACATTAACGTTATTATCAATGGAGATCATTCAAAATATGTACAGGACATTAGTCCGCTGTATAGTCACATTAACGTTATTATCAATGGAGATCATTCAAAATATGTACAGGACATTAGTCCGCTGTATAGTCACATTAACGTTATTATCAATGGAGATCATTCAAAATATGTACAGGACATTAGTCCGCTGTATAGTCACATTAACGTTATTATCAATGGAGATCATTCAAAATATGTACAGGACATTAGTCCGCTGTATAGTCACATTAACGTTATTATCAATGGAGATCATTCAAAATATGTACAGGACATTAGTCCGCTGTATAGTCACATTAACGTTATTATCAATGGAGATCATTCAAAATATGTACAGGACATTAGTCCGCTGTATAGTCACATTAACGTTATTATCAATGGAGATCATTCAAAATATGTACAGGACATTAGTCCGCTGTATAGTCACATTAACGTTATTATCAATGGAGATCATTCAAAATATGTACAGGACATTAGTCCGCTGTATAGTCACATTAACGTTATTATCAATGGAGATCATTCAAAATATGTACAGGACATTAGTCCGCTGTATAGTCACATTAACGTTATTATCAATGGAGATCATTCAAAATATGTACAGGACATTAGTCCGCTGTATAGTCACATTAACGTTATTATCAATGGAGATCATTCAAAATATGTACAGGACATTAGTCCGCTGTATAGTCACATTAACGTTATTATCAATGGAGATCATTCAAAATATGTACAGGACATTAGTCCGCTGTATAGTCACATTAACGTTATTATCAATGGAGATCATTCAAAATATGTACAGGACATTAGTCCGCTGTATAGTCACATTAACGTTATTATCAATGGAGATCATTCAAAATATGTACAGGACATTAGTCCGCTGTATAGTCACATTAACGTTATTATCAATGGAGATCATTCAAAATATGTACAGGACATTAGTCCGCTGTATAGTCACATTAACGTTATTATCAATGGAGATCATTCAAAATATGTACAGGACATTAGTCCGCTGTATAGTCACATTAACGTTATTATCAATGGAGATCATTCAAAATATGTACAGGACATTAGTCCGCTGTATAGTCACATTAACGTTATTATCAATGGAGATCATTCAAAATATGTACAGGACATTAGTCCGCTGTATAGTCACATTAACGTTATTATCAATGGAGATCATTCAAAATATGTACAGGACATTAGTCCGCTGTATAGTCACATTAACGTTATTATCAATGGAGATCATTCAAAATATGTACAGGACATTAGTCCGCTGTATAGTCACATTAACGTTATTATCAATGGAGATCATTCAAAATATGTACAGGACATTAGTCCGCTGTATAGTCACATTAACGTTATTATCAATGGAGATCATTCAAAATATGTACAGGACATTAGTCCGCTGTATAGTCACATTAACGTTATTATCAATGGAGATCATTCAAAATATGTACAGGACATTAGTCCGCTGTATAGTCACATTAACGTTATTATCAATGGAGATCATTCAAAATATGTACAGGACATTAGTCCGCTGTATAGTCACATTAACGTTATTATCAATGGAGATCATTCAAAATATGTACAGGACATTAGTCCGCTGTATAGTCACATTAACGTTATTATCAATGGAGATCATTCAAAATATGTACAGGACATTAGTCCGCTGTATAGTCACATTAACGTTATTATCAATGGAGATCATTCAAAATATGTACAGGACATTAGTCCGCTGTATAGTCACATTAACGTTATTATCAATGGAGATCATTCAAAATATGTACAGGACATTAGTCCGCTGTATAGTCACATTAACGTTATTATCAATGGAGATCATTCAAAATATGTACAGGACATTAGTCCGCTGTATAGTCACATTAACGTTATTATCAATGGAGATCATTCAAAATATGTACAGGACATTAGTCCGCTGTATAGTCACATTAACGTTATTATCAATGGAGATCATTCAAAATATGTACAGGACATTAGTCCGCTGTATAGTCACATTAACGTTATTATCAATGGAGATCATTCAAAATATGTACAGGACATTAGTCCGCTGTATAGTCACATTAACGTTATTATCAATGGAGATCATTCAAAATATGTACAGGACATTAGTCCGCTGTATAGTCACATTAACGTTATTATCAATGGAGATCATTCAAAATATGTACAGGACATTAGTCCGCTGTATAGTCACATTAACGTTATTATCAATGGAGATCATTCAAAATATGTACAGGACATTAGTCCGCTGTATAGTCACATTAACGTTATTATCAATGGAGATCATTCAAAATATGTACAGGACATTAGTCCGCTGTATAGTCACATTAACGTTATTATCAATGGAGATCATTCAAAATATGTACAGGACATTAGTCCGCTGTATAGTCACATTAACGTTATTATCAATGGAGATCATTCAAAATATGTACAGGACATTAGTCCGCTGTATAGTCACATTAACGTTATTATCAATGGAGATCATTCAAAATATGTACAGGACATTAGTCCGCTGTATAGTCACATTAACGTTATTATCAATGGAGATCATTCAAAATATGTACAGGACATTAGTCCGCTGTATAGTCACATTAACGTTATTATCAATGGAGATCATTCAAAATATGTACAGGACATTAGTCCGCTGTATAGTCACATTAACGTTATTATCAATGGAGATCATTCAAAATATGTACAGGACATTAGTCCGCTGTATAGTCACATTAACGTTATTATCAATGGAGATCATTCAAAATATGTACAGGACATTAGTCCGCTGTATAGTCACATTAACGTTATTATCAATGGAGATCATTCAAAATATGTACAGGACATTAGTCCGCTGTATAGTCACATTAACGTTATTATCAATGGAGATCATTCAAAATATGTACAGGACATTAGTCCGCTGTATAGTCACATTAACGTTATTATCAATGGAGATCATTCAAAATATGTACAGGACATTAGTCCGCTGTATAGTCACATTAACGTTATTATCAATGGAGATCATTCAAAATATGTACAGGACATTAGTCCGCTGTACAGTCACATTAACGTTATTATCAATGGAGATCATTCAAAATATGTACAGGACATTAGTCCGCTGTATAGTCACATTAACGTTATTATCAATGGAGATCATTCAAAATATGTACAGGACATTAGTCCGCTGTATAGTCACATTAACGTTATTATCAATGGAGATCATTCAAAATATGTACAGGACATTAGTCCGCTGTATAGTCACATTAACGTTATTATCAATGGAGATCATTCAAAATATGTACAGGACATTAGTCCGCTGTATAGTCACATTAACGTTATTATCAATGGAGATCATTCAAAATATGTACAGGACATTAGTCCGCTGTATAGTCACATTAACGTTATTATCAATGGAGATCATTCAAAATATGTACAGGACATTAGTCCGCTGTATAGTCACATTAACGTTATTATCAATGGAGATCATTCAAAATATGTACAGGACATTAGTCCGCTGTATAGTCACATTAACGTTATTATCAATGGAGATCATTCAAAATATGTACAGGACATTAGTCCGCTGTATAGTCACATTAACGTTATTATCAATGGAGATCATTCAAAATATGTACAGGACATTAGTCCGCTGTATAGTCACATTAACGTTATTATCAATGGAGATCATTCAAAATATGTACAGGACATTAGTCCGCTGTATAGTCACATTAACGTTATTATCAATGGAGATCATTCAAAATATGTACAGGACATTAGTCCGCTGTATAGTCACATTAACGTTATTATCAATGGAGATCATTCAAAATATGTACAGGACATTAGTCCGCTGTATAGTCACATTAACGTTATTATCAATGGAGATCATTCAAAATATGTACAGGACATTAGTCCGCTGTATAGTCACATTAACGTTATTATCAATGGAGATCATTCAAAATATGTACAGGACATTAGTCCGCTGTATAGTCACATTAACGTTATTATCAATGGAGATCATTCAAAATATGTACAGGACATTAGTCCGCTGTATAGTCACATTAACGTTATTATCAATGGAGATCATTCAAAATATGTACAGGACATTAGTCCGCTGTATAGTCACATTAACGTTATTATCAATGGAGATCATTCAAAATATGTACAGGACATTAGTCCGCTGTATAGTCACATTAACGTTATTATCAATGGAGATCATTCAAAATATGTACAGGACATTAGTCCGCTGTATAGTCACATTAACGTTATTATCAATGGAGATCATTCAAAATATGTACAGGACATTAGTCCGCTGTATAGTCACATTAACGTTATTATCAATGGAGATCATTCAAAATATGTACAGGACATTAGTCCGCTGTATAGTCACATTAACGTTATTATCAATGGAGATCATTCAAAATATGTACAGGACATTAGTCCGCTGTATAGTCACATTAACGTTATTATCAATGGAGATCATTCAAAATATGTACAGGACATTAGTCCGCTGTATAGTCACATTAACGTTATTATCAATGGAGATCATTCAAAATATGTACAGGACATTAGTCCGCTGTATAGTCACATTAACGTTATTATCAATGGAGATCATTCAAAATATGTACAGGACATTAGTCCGCTGTATAGTCACATTAACGTTATTATCAATGGAGATCATTCAAAATATGTACAGGACATTAGTCCGCTGTATAGTCACATTAACGTTATTATCAATGGAGATCATTCAAAATATGTACAGGACATTAGTCCGCTGTATAGTCACATTAACGTTATTATCAATGGAGATCATTCAAAATATGTACAGGACATTAGTCCGCTGTATAGTCACATTAACGTTATTATCAATGGAGATCATTCAAAATATGTACAGGACATTAGTCCGCTGTATAGTCACATTAACGTTATTATCAATGGAGATCATTCAAAATATGTACAGGACATTAGTCCGCTGTATAGTCACATTAACGTTATTATCAATGGAGATCATTCAAAATATGTACAGGACATTAGTCCGCTGTATAGTCACATTAACGTTATTATCAATGGAGATCATTCAAAATATGTACAGGACATTAGTCCGCTGTATAGTCACATTAACGTTATTATCAATGGAGATCATTCAAAATATGTACAGGACATTAGTCCGCTGTATAGTCACATTAACGTTATTATCAATGGAGATCATTCAAAATATGTACAGGACATTAGTCCGCTGTATAGTCACATTAACGTTATTATCAATGGAGATCATTCAAAATATGTACAGGACATTAGTCCGCTGTATAGTCACATTAACGTTATTATCAATGGAGATCATTCAAAATATGTACAGGACATTAGTCCGCTGTATAGTCACATTAACGTTATTATCAATGGAGATCATTCAAAATATGTACAGGACATTAGTCCGCTGTATAGTCACATTAACGTTATTATCAATAGAGATCATTCAAAATATGTACAGGACATTAGTCCGCTGTATAGTCACATTAACGTTATTATCAATGGAGATCATTCAAAATATGTACAGGACATTAGTCCGCTGTATAGTCACATTAACGTTATTATCAATGGAGATCATTCAAAATATGTACAGGACATTAGTCCGCTGTATAGTCACATTAACGTTATTATCAATGGAGATCATTCAAAATATGTACAGGACATTAGTCCGCTGTATAGTCACATTAACGTTATTATCAATGGAGATCATTCAAAATATGTACAGGACATTAGTCCGCTGTATAGTCACATTAACGTTATTATCAATGGAGATCATTCAAAATATGTACAGGACATTAGTCCGCTGTATAGTCACATTAACGTTATTATCAATGGAGATCATTCAAAATATGTACAGGACATTAGTCCGCTGTATAGTCACATTAACGTTATTATCAATGGAGATCATTCAAAATATGTACAGGACATTAGTCCGCTGTATAGTCACATTAACGTTATTATCAATGGAGATCATTCAAAATATGTACAGGACATTAGTCCGCTGTATAGTCACATTAACGTTATTATCAATGGAGATCATTCAAAATATGTACAGGACATTAGTCCGCTGTATAGTCACATTAACGTTATTATCAATGGAGATCATTCAAAATATGTACAGGACATTAGTCCGCTGTATAGTCACATTAACGTTATTATCAATGGAGATCATTCAAAATATGTACAGGACATTAGTCCGCTGTATAGTCACATTAACGTTATTATCAATGGAGATCATTCAAAATATGTACAGGACATTAGTCCGCTGTATAGTCACATTAACGTTATTATCAATGGAGATCATTCAAAATATGTACAGGACATTAGTCCGCTGTATAGTCACATTAACGTTATTATCAATGGAGATCATTCAAAATATGTACAGGACATTAGTCCGCTGTATAGTCACATTAACGTTATTATCAATGGAGATCATTCAAAATATGTACAGGACATTAGTCCGCTGTATAGTCACATTAACGTTATTATCAATGGAGATCATTCAAAATATGTACAGGACATTAGTCCGCTGTATAGTCACATTAACGTTATTATCAATGGAGATCATTCAAAATATGTACAGGACATTAGTCCGCTGTATAGTCACATTAACGTTATTATCAATGGAGATCATTCAAAATATGTACAGGACATTAGTCCGCTGTATAGTCACATTAACGTTATTATCAATGGAGATCATTCAAAATATGTACAGGACATTAGTCCGCTGTATAGTCACATTAACGTTATTATCAATGGAGATCATTCAAAATATGTACAGGACATTAGTCCGCTGTATAGTCACATTAACGTTATTATCAATGGAGATCATTCAAAATATGTACAGGACATTAGTCCGCTGTATAGTCACATTAACGTTATTATCAATGGAGATCATTCAAAATATGTACAGGACATTAGTCCGCTGTATAGTCACATTAACGTTATTATCAATGGAGATCATTCAAAATATGTACAGGACATTAGTCCGCTGTATAGTCACATTAACGTTATTATCAATGGAGATCATTCAAAATATGTACAGGACATTAGTCCGCTGTATAGTCACATTAACGTTATTATCAATGGAGATCATTCAAAATATGTACAGGACATTAGTCCGCTGTATAGTCACATTAACGTTATTATCAATGGAGATCATTCAAAATATGTACAGGACATTAGTCCGCTGTATAGTCACATTAACGTTATTATCAATGGAGATCATTCAAAATATGTACAGGACATTAGTCCGCTGTATAGTCACATTAACGTTATTATCAATGGAGATCATTCAAAATATGTACAGGACATTAGTCCGCTGTATAGTCACATTAACGTTATTATCAATGGAGATCATTCAAAATATGTACAGGACATTAGTCCGCTGTATAGTCACATTAACGTTATTATCAATGGAGATCATTCAAAATATGTACAGGACATTAGTCCGCTGTATAGTCACATTAACGTTATTATCAATGGAGATCATTCAAAATATGTACAGGACATTAGTCCGCTGTATAGTCACATTAACGTTATTATCAATGGAGATCATTCAAAATATGTACAGGACATTAGTCCGCTGTATAGTCACATTAACGTTATTATCAATGGAGATCATTCAAAATATGTACAGGACATTAGTCCGCTGTATAGTCACATTAACGTTATTATCAATGGAGATCATTCAAAATATGTACAGGACATTAGTCCGCTGTATAGTCACATTAACGTTATTATCAATGGAGATCATTCAAAATATGTACAGGACATTAGTCCGCTGTATAGTCACATTAACGTTATTATCAATGGAGATCATTCAAAATATGTACAGGACATTAGTCCGCTGTATAGTCACATTAACGTTATTATCAATGGAGATCATTCAAAATATGTACAGGACATTAGTCCGCTGTATAGTCACATTAACGTTATTATCAATGGAGATCATTCAAAATATGTACAGGACATTAGTCCGCTGTATAGTCACATTAACGTTATTATCAATAGAGATCATTCAAAATATGTACAGGACATTAGTCCGCTGTATAGTCACATTAACGTTATTATCAATGGAGATCATTCAAAATATGTACAGGACATTAGTCCGCTGTATAGTCACATTAACGTTATTATCAATGGAGATCATTCAAAATATGTACAGGACATTAGTCCGCTGTATAGTCACATTAACGTTATTATCAATGGAGATCATTCAAAATATGTACAGGACATTAGTCCGCTGTATAGTCACATTAACGTTATTATCAATGGAGATCATTCAAAATATGTACAGGACATTAGTCCGCTGTATAGTCACATTAACGTTATTATCAATAGAGATCATTCAAAATATGTACAGGACATTAGTCCGCTGTATAGTCACATTAACGTTATTATCAATGGAGATCATTCAAAATATGTACAGGACATTAGTCCGCTGTATAGTCACATTAACGTTATTATCAATGGAGATCATTCAAAATATGTACAGGACATTAGTCCGCTGTATAGTCACATTAACGTTATTATCAATGGAGATCATTCAAAATATGTACAGGACATTAGTCCGCTGTATAGTCACATTAACGTTATTATCAATGGAGATCATTCAAAATATGTACAGGACATTAGTCCGCTGTATAGTCACATTAACGTTATTATCAATAGAGATCATTCAAAATATGTACAGGACATTAGTCCGCTGTATAGTCACATTAACGTTATTATCAATGGAGATCATTCAAAATATGTACAGGACATTAGTCCGCTGTATAGTCACATTAACGTTATTATCAATGGAGATCATTCAAAATATGTACAGGACATTAGTCCGCTGTATAGTCACATTAACGTTATTATCAATGGAGATCATTCAAAATATGTACAGGACATTAGTCCGCTGTATAGTCACATTAACGTTATTATCAATGGAGATCATTCAAAATATGTACAGGACATTAGTCCGCTGTATAGTCACATTAACGTTATTATCAATGGAGATCATTCAAAATATGTACAGGACATTAGTCCGCTGTATAGTCACATTAACGTTATTATCAATGGAGATCATTCAAAATATGTACAGGACATTAGTCCGCTGTATAGTCACATTAACGTTATTATCAATGGAGATCATTCAAAATATGTACAGGACATTAGTCCGCTGTATAGTCACATTAACGTTATTATCAATGGAGATCATTCAAAATATGTACAGGACATTAGTCCGCTGTATAGTCACATTAACGTTATTATCAATGGAGATCATTCAAAATATGTACAGGACATTAGTCCGCTGTATAGTCACATTAACGTTATTATCAATGGAGATCATTCAAAATATGTACAGGACATTAGTCCGCTGTATAGTCACATTAACGTTATTATCAATGGATAATCATTCAAAATATGTACAGGACATTAGTCCGCTGTATAGTCACATTAACGTTATTATCAATGGAGATCATTCAAAATATGTACAGGACATTAGTCCGCTGTATAGTCACATTAACGTTATTATCAATGGAGATCATTCAAAATATGTACAGGACATTAGTCCGCTGTATAGTCACATTAACGTTATTATCAATGGAGATCATTCAAAATATGTACAGGACATTAGTCCGCTGTATAGTCACATTAACGTTATTATCAATGGAGATCATTCAAAATATGTACAGGACATTAGTCCGCTGTATAGTCACATTAACGTTATTATCAATGGAGATCATTCAAAATATGTACAGGACATTAGTCCGCTGTATAGTCACATTAACGTTATTATCAATGGAGATCATTCAAAATATGTACAGGACATTAGTCCGCTGTATAGTCACATTAACGTTATTATCAATAGAGATCATTCAAAATATGTACAGGACATTAGTCCGCTGTATAGTCACATTAACGTTATTATCAATGGAGATCATTCAAAATATGTACAGGACATTAGTCCGCTGTATAGTCACATTAACGTTATTATCAATGGAGATCATTCAAAATATGTACAGGACATTAGTCCGCTGTATAGTCACATTAACGTTATTATCAATGGAGATCATTCAAAATATGTACAGGACATTAGTCCGCTGTATAGTCACATTAACGTTATTATCAATAGAGATCATTCAAAATATGTACAGGACATTAGTCCGCTGTATAGTCACATTAACGTTATTATCAATGGAGATCATTCAAAATATGTACAGGACATTAGTCCGCTGTATAGTCACATTAACGTTATTATCAATGGAGATCATTCAAAATATGTACAGGACATTAGTCCGCTGTATAGTCACATTAACGTTATTATCAATGGAGATCATTCAAAATATGTACAGGACATTAGTCCGCTGTATAGTCACATTAACGTTATTATCAATGGAGATCATTCAAAATATGTACAGGACATTAGTCCGCTGTATAGTCACATTAACGTTATTATCAATGGAGATCATTCAAAATATGTACAGGACATTAGTCCGCTGTATAGTCACATTAACGTTATTATCAATAGAGATCATTCAAAATATGTACAGGACATTAGTCCGCTGTATAGTCACATTAACGTTATTATCAATGGAGATCATTCAAAATATGTACAGGACATTAGTCCGCTGTATAGTCACATTAACGTTATTATCAATGGAGATCATTCAAAATATGTACAGGACATTAGTCCGCTGTATAGTCACATTAACGTTATTATCAATGGAGATCATTCAAAATATGTACAGGACATTAGTCCGCTGTATAGTCACATTAACGTTATTATCAATAGAGATCATTCAAAATATGTACAGGACATTAGTCCGCTGTATAGTCACATTAACGTTATTATCAATGGAGATCATTCAAAATATGTACAGGACATTAGTCCGCTGTATAGTCACATTAACGTTATTATCAATGGAGATCATTCAAAATATGTACAGGACATTAGTCCGCTGTATAGTCACATTAACGTTATTATCAATAGAGATCATTCAAAATATGTACAGGACATTAGTCCGCTGTATAGTCACATTAACGTTATTATCAATGGAGATCATTCAAAATATGTACAGGACATTAGTCCGCTGTATAGTCACATTAACGTTATTATCAATAGAGATCATTCAAAATATGTACAGGACATTAGTCCGCTGTATAGTCACATTAACGTTATTATCAATGGAGATCATTCAAAATATGTACAGGACATTAGTCCGCTGTATAGTCACATTAACGTTATTATCAATGGAGATCATTCAAAATATGTACAGGACATTAGTCCGCTGTATAGTCACATTAACGTTATTATCAATAGAGATCATTCAAAATATGTACAGGACATTAGTCCGCTGTATAGTCACATTAACGTTATTATCAATAGAGATCATTCAAAATATGTACAGGACATTAGTCCGCTGTATAGTCACATTAACGTTATTATCAATGGAGATCATTCAAAATATGTACAGGACATTAGTCCGCTGTATAGTCACATTAACGTTATTATCAATAGAGATCATTCAAAATATGTACAGGACATTAGTCCGCTGTATAGTCACATTAACGTTATTATCATTAGAGATCATTCAAAATATGTACAGGACATTAGTCCGCTGTATAGTCACATTAACGTTATTATCATTAGAGATCATTCAAAATATGTACAGGACATTAGTCCGCTGTATAGTCACATTAACGTTATTATCATTAGAGATCATTCAAAATATGTACAGGACATTAGTCCGCTGTATAGTCACATTAACGTTATTATCAATAGAGATCATTCAAAATATGTACAGGACATTAGTCCGCTGTATAGTCACATTAACGTTATTATCAATGGAGATCATTCAAAATATGTACAGGACATTAGTCCGCTGTATAGTCACATTAACGTTATTATCATTAGAGATCATTCAAAATATGTACAGGACATTAGTCAGCTGTATAGTCACATTAACGTTATTATCATTAGAGATCATTCAAAATATGTACAGGACATTAGTCCGCTGTATAGTCACATTAACGTTATTATCAATAGAGATCATTCAAAATATGTACAGGACATTAGTCCGCTGTATAGTCACATTAACGTTATTATCATTAGAGAAGGCACAAGATCATACTCATGAGAAGATAGGTGTTGAGGGAAGGGTTTGGTAGTTAGTCTGGGTTGACACAGGGGCATAACCTGTGTGATCTTAGACAAATAGAGGAGATAGGACATTGCATATGATGTGGTCAAAGGCAATGATGGTTGGGAAACAGGAGATCACTGGGTCCTAACTAACAACCCCACATTGTACCCCCACGCAGGCAGTCTCCCAGACACCTTAAGTGACCACAACATAATATAATAAACCACTAACTATAAATCCACTAGAAACACAAAAAAATTCCCTCCTGAGGTCCTCAACACTTTACTCTGTAACTGTGACTGGGCTCCCCCAAAAAACCCTTCCACTTGACCTGGCTGTAGCATATTTCAACAAAACATTTCTATAACACCTAAATACTGTCGCTCCAATGCGCAAAATCAAGGTTAGAACCTCTACAAACCCCTGGCTCGGTAAAGAAACAAAACAAATCCTCAAGTCCAGAGACACTGCCTGGCTTTACTATCAAAAAAACAAAGGAACACAAAGCCTAAGTACCAAGAACTGCACAACCGTGCAAAAAAATGCATTAGGCTGGACAAAAAAAATCCTACTACACATTACAAACTAAATACCAACACAACCCCCAAAAATTTTGGAAAAATGTAAACCAGCTACTAAAACCCACCCAAAAGGCTACCCCAAAACGAACCACCCCTGACACTAAAGTTCCCATCGAAACACAATTCAACTCCCACTTTGTGAACTCAGTTCTATCCTTAGTATCACAGGACAGTTCCTTCCTCACTATCCCCCCAACACAAATAACACTAATACAAGCTTTACCCTCAAAACAGTTTCCACCACTTCAATCAAAAGCATGCTCTCCAAACTAAAAACCTCATCAACAGCAGCCGACCTACTCCCCAGCTATTTCTTGAAACTTACAGCAGATGCTATTGCTATCACAAGTCTCCACTCTCACAAACAGATCAATTGTTGAAAACTATGTGCCCAAACTCTAGAAAATATCCAGTTACACCCATACATAATAAAGGTGGGACCTCCACTGAACTTAATAACTACAGACCCATTGCTATACTCTCTCCCCTGGCCAAAATCCTAGAAAAATGCATCCATACCCAGGTGTTAAAATATCTCCTAGACAGCAACATCCTGTCACCTACTCAACATGGTTTCAGACCTGCCCATAGTACCACTACAGCCCTCCTCTGCTTCACAGACACAGTAAACCATCTCAAAAACAAAGGCCTGCAGGTGTCAACTCTTTTTTTTGGATATGTCCAAAGCATTTGACACAATCTCACACCAAATCCTGCTAAACAAACTAAACCAATATCATCTATCAAATTCCACTCTTACCTGGTTCCAAAGCTACTTAACTGACAGGTACCAGGCTGTGAAATGGGAAAATTCTCTCTCTCCTTGACTGCCCATAACTATAGGAGTCCCACAGGGTTCTATCTTAGGACCACTACTATTCACAGTCTTCACAAATGACCTCCATACCTCCACACAGCATCCATCTATAATTCAGTATGCAGATGACACTACCTTAATCTGTGCCGCACAAAACATTCCTACCCTCCTGCAAACAACTCAACTAGCATTCTCTGACATTGAAAACTACCTTACCAAAGCCCAACTTATCCTCAATCCAAAGAAAACTCAGCTTATGATTATAACCAGTTCTAACAAAAACACTAACAGTCAATTCACTATCTACTCCACAAATGCTACTCCAATCGCTCCAGTGGCACAGGCTAAGCTATTGGGAATAACCATAGACTCCCACCTAAAATTTGATAGTCATCTCAACTTAACTATTAAAAAAGTACATGCCAAACTGGGGTCACTCTACCGTATTAAACCATTTCTTACCAACAACACAAGATCAGACATTGCTCACTCCCAACTTCTATCCCCCTACTCTATGTATCTCCCATTTTGACTAATCTCAACAAAACTGAACTAAGCAAAATGGAAGCCTGCTATAACAGAATTGCCCACTTTGCTGCAAATTGCTCATATAGAACTCATCACTGCTTTGAGACAGCTCCACTGGCTTGAATTTCCCAACCTCCTAACCTACAATCAGCTCTGCCTCTGTCATGCTATCTATTACCTCCCCAATAAGTGTCCTGTCCTCAAAAACCTAGTACAACATCACTCAGCCAAAAGGACTCTTTGATCATCAAGCAAACTACTACTAGAAGTCATCAACAGCTACAACAGCTTTGGAGATGCACTATATAGTAGTTCGGTGGCTAAAAAATGGAACTCTGTCCCTACTAGCATTCAAAACACATCATCCAAAGCCTCCTTTAAAAATCTCATCAGGCAACATCTCAAGCAAAGTTGGCAAGTGCCATGATTGCTCCCCAGGTTAGTGAAAGCAGATAAGGTACACATACTAAACCTAGAGTACTTGATAATAGTTTTCACTCTTACTCACAAACACTGGCTAATCTACAATGTATGTACTGTACCTGTGTACTATGTATGTATTCTACCTATGTTCCAAATTTCAGCTGTACACCACAAATCTATTAATTACCTTTATTTTTAAATTAATATTTTGCTAGTTGTCTCCACTGTAACTGTTTATGTGCTGCATACCACTGTAAAAACATGTCTATTGAAATTTGTGTGTATACTGATCATGTCTAAATATCTAATGTATCTGTAATTTTTCTTTGCGGAGCTTTTCTCCCCAGCCCTCTGCTGAAAAAGGGCCTTTTCAGCTCAGTCAGACACCTCCGGTTGACAAATGTAAAACAAAATAAAATAAATAAATAAATACATTTTCAGGAATCTGAATGAAGGTGAAAGGACGGCTATGGCTCATAGTCACTGAATGAAGGTGAAAGGACGGCTATGGCTCATAGTCACTGAATGAAGGTGAAAGGACGGCTATGGCTCATAGTCACTGAATGAAGGTGAAAGGACGGCTATGGCTCATAGTCACTGAATGAAGGTGAAAGGACGGCTATGGCTCATAGTCACTGAATGAAGGTGAAAGGACGGCTATGGCTCATAGTCACTGAATGAAGGTGAAAGGACGGCTATGGCTCATAGTCACTGAATGAAGGTGAAAGGACGGCTATGGCTCATAGTCACTGAATGAAGGTGAAAGGACGCTATGGCTCATAGTCACTGGATGAAGGTGAAAGGACGGCTATGGCTCATAGTCACTGAATGCAGGTGAAAGGGCGGCTATGGCTCATAGTCACTGAATGAAGGTGAAAGGACGGCTATGGCTCATAGTCACTGAATGAAGGTGAAAGGACGGCTATGGCTCATAGTCACTGAATGAAGGTGAAAGGACGGCTATGGCTCATAGTCACTGAATGAAGGTGAAAGGACGGCTATGGCTCAGTCACTGAATGAAGGTGAAAGGACGGCTATGGCTCAGTCACTGAATGAAGGTGAAAGGACGGCTATGGCTCATAGAATCTGAATGAAGGTGAAAGGACGGCTATGGCTCAGTCACTGAATGAAGGTGAAAGGACGGCTATGGCTCATAGTCACTGAATGAAGGTGAAAGGGGCTATGGCTCAGTCACTGAATGAAGGTGAAAGGACGGCTATGGCTCATAGTCACTGAATGAAGGTGAAAGGACGGCTATGGCTCAGTCACTGAATGAAGGTGAAAGGACGGCTATGGCTCAGTCACTGAATGAAGGTGAAAGGACGGCTATGGCTCATAGTCACTGAATGAAGGTGAAAGGACGGCTATGGCTCATAGTCACTGAATGAAGGTGAAAGGACGGCTATGGCTCATAGTCACTGAATGAAGGTGAAAGGACGGCTATGGCTCAGTCACTGAATGAAGGTGAAAGGACGGCTATGGCTCAGTCACTGAATGAAGGTGAAAGGACGGCTATGGCTCAGTCACTGAATGAAGGTGAAAGGACGGCTATGGCTCATAGTCACTGAATGAAGGTGAAAGGGCTATGGCTCAGTCACTGAATGAAGGTGAAAGGACGGCTATGGCTCATAGTCACTGAATGAAGGTGAAAGGACGGCTATGGCTCATAGTCACTGAATGAAGGTGAAAGGACGGCTATGGCTCATAGTCACTGAATGAAGGTGAAAGGATGGCTATGGCTCAGTCACTGAATGAAGGTGAAAGGACGGCTATGGCTCAGTCACTGAATGAAGGTGAAAGGACGGCTATGGCTCATAGTCACTGAATGAAGGTGAAAGGACGGCTATGGCTCATAGAATCTGAATGAAGGTGAAAGGACGGCTATGGCTCAGTCACTGAATGAAGGTGAAAGGACAGCTATGGCTCATAGTCACTGAATGAAGGTGAAAGGACGGCTATGGCTCATAGTCACTGAATGAAGGTGAAAGGACGGCTATGGCTCATAGAATCTGAATGAAGGGCTCAGTCACTGAATGAAGGTGAAAGGACAGCTATGGCTCATAGTCACTGAATGAAGGTGAAAGGACGGCTATGGCTCAGTCACTGAATGAAGGTGAAAGGACGGCTATGGCTCATAGAATCTGAATGAAGGTGAAAGGACGGCTATGGCTCATAGAATCTGAATGAAGGTGAAAGGACGGCTATGGCTCATAGTCACTGAATGAAGGTGAAAGGACGGCTATGGCTCATAGTCACTGAATGAAGGTGAAAGGACGGCTATGGCTCAGTCACTGAATGAAGGTGAAAGGACGGCTATGGCTCAGTCACTGAATGAAGGTGAAAGGACGGCTATGGCTCATAGTCACTGAATGAAGGTGAAAGGACGGCTATGGCTCATAGTCACTGAATGAAGGTGAAAGGACGGCTATGGCTCATAGTCACTGAATGAAGGTGAAAGGACGGCTATGGCTCATAGTCACTGAATGAAGGTGAAAGGACGGCTATGGCTCATAGTCACTGAATGAAGGTGAAAGGACGGCTATGGCTCATAGTCACTGAATGAAGGTGAAAGGACGGCTATGGCTCAGTCACTGAATGAAGGTGAAAGGACGGCTATGGCTCATAGTCACTGAATGAAGGTGAAAGGACGGCTATGGCTCATAGTCACTGAATGAAGGTGAAAGGACGGCTATGGCTCATAGTCACTGAATGAAGGTGAAAGGACGGCTATGGCTCATAGTCACTGAATGAAGGTGAAAGGACGACTATGGCTCATAGAATCTGAATGAAGGTGAAAGGACGGCTATGGCTCATAGTCACTGAATGAAGGTGGAAGGACGGCTATGGCTCATAGTCACTGAATGAAGGTGAAAGGACGGCTATGGCTCATAGTCACTGAATGAAGGTGAAAGGACGGCTATGGCTCATAGTCACTGAATGAAGGTGAAAGGACGGCTATGGCTCATAGTCACTGAATGAAGGTGAAAGGACAGCTATGGCTCATAGTCACTGAATGAAGGTGAAAGGACGGCTATGGCTCAGTCACTGAATGAAGGTGAAAGGACGGCTATGGCTCATAGTCACTGAATGAAGGTGAAAGGACGGCCATGGCTCATAGTCACTGAATGAAGGTGAAAGGACGGCTATGGCTCATAGTCACTGAATGAAGGTGAAAGGATGGCTATGGCTCAGTCACTGAATGAAGGTGAAAGGACGGCTATGGCTCAGTCACTGAATGAAGGTGAAAGGACGGCTATGGCTCATAGTCACTGAATGAAGGTGAAAGGACGGCTATGGCTCATAGTCACTGAATGAAGGTGAAAGGACGGCTATGGCTCAGTCACTGAATGAAGGTGAAAGGGCGGCTGCGGCTCATAGTCACTGAATGAAGGTGAAAGGACGGCTATGGCTCATAGTCACTGAATGAAGGTGAAAGGATGGCTATGGCTCAGTCACTGAATGAAGGTGAAAGGACGGCTATGGCTCAGTCACTGAATGAAGGTGAAAGGACGGCTATGGCTCATAGTCACTGAATGAAGGTGAAAGGACGGCTATGGCTCATAGTCACTGAATGAAGGTGAAAGGACGGCTATGGCTCATAGTCACTGAATGAAGGTGAAAGGACGGCTATGGCTCATAGAATCTGAATGAAGGTGAAAGGACGCTATGGCTCAGTCACTGAATGAAGGTGAAAGGGACTATGGCTCATAGTCACTGAATGAAGGTGAAAGGACGGCTATGGCTCATAGAATCTGAATGAAGGTGAAAGGACGGCTATGGCTCAGTCACTGAATGAAGGTGAAAGGACGCTATGGCTCAGTCACTGAATGAAGGTGAAAGGACGGCTATGGCTCATAGTCACTGAATGAAGGTGAAAGGACGGCTATGGCTCATAGTCACTGAATGAAGGTGAAAGGACGGCTATGGCTCATAGTCACTGAATGAAGGTGAAAGGACGGCTATGGCTCAGTCACTGAATGAAGGTGAAAGGACGGCTATGGCTCATAGTCACTGAATGAAGGTGAAAGGACGGCTATGGCTCATAGTCACTGAATGAAGGTGAAAGGACGGCTATGGCTCATAGTCACTGAATGAAGGTGAAAGGACGGCTATGGCTCAGTCACTGAATGAAGGTGAAAGGACGGCTATGGCTCAGTCACTGAATGAAGGTGAAAGGACGGCTATGGCTCATAGTCACTGAATGAAGGTGAAAGGACGGCTATGGCTCATAGTCACTGAATGAAGGTGAAAGGACGGCTATGGCTCATAGTCACTGAATGAAGGTGAAAGGACGGCTATGGCTCATAGTCACTGAATGAAGGTGAAAGGACGGCTATGGCTCATAGAATCTGAATGAAGGTGAAAGGACGGCTATGGCTCAGTCACTGAATGAAGGTGAAAGGACGGCTATGGCTCAGTCACTGAATGAAGGTGAAAGGACGGCTATGGCTCAGTCACTGAATGAAGGTGAAAGGACGGCTATGGCTCATAGTCACTGAATGAAGGTGAAAGGACGGCTATGGCTCAGTCACTGAATGAAGGTGAAAGGACGGCTATGGCTCATAGAATCTGAATGAAGGTGAAAGGACAGCTATGGCTCATAGTCACTGAATGAAGGTGAAAGGACGGCTATGGCTCATAGTCACTGAATGAAGGTGAAAGGACGGCTATGGCTCATAGAATCTGAATGAAGGTGAAAGGACAGCTATGGCTCATAGTCACTGAATGAAGGTGAAAGGACGGCTATGGCTCATAGTCACTGAATGAAGGTGAAAGGACGGCTATGGCTCATAGTCACTGAATGAAGGTGAAAGGACGGCTATGGCTCAGTCACTGAATGAAGGTGAAAGGACGGCTATGGCTCATAGTCACTGAATGAAGGTGAAAGGACGGCTATGGCTCATAGTCACTGAATGAAGGTGAAAGGACGGCTATGGCTCATAGTCACTGAATGAAGGTGAAAGGACGGCTATGGCTCATAGTCACTGAATGAAGGTGAAAGGACGGCTATGGCTCATAGTCACTGAATGAAGGTGAAAGGACGGCTATGGCTCATAGTCACTGAATGAAGGTGAAAGGACGGCTATGGCTCATAGTCACTGAATGAAGGTGAAAGGACGGCTATGGCTCAGTCACTGAATGAAGGTGAAAGGACGGCTATGGCTCATAGTCACTGAATGAAGGTGAAAGGACGGCTATGGCTCATAGTCACTGAATGAAGGTGAAAGGACGGCTATGGCTCATAGAATCTGAATGAAGGTGAAAGGACGGCTATGGCTCAGTCACTGAATGAAGGTGAAAGGACGGCTATGGCTCAGTCACTGAATGAAGGTGAAAGTGCGGCTATGGCTCATAGTCACTGAATGAAGGTGAAAGGACGGCTATGGCTCATAGTCACTGAATGAAGGTGAAAGGACGGCTATGGCTCAGTCACTGAATGAAGGTGAAAGGACGGCTATGGCTCATAGTCACTGAATGAAGGTGAAAGGACGGCTATGGCTCATAGTCACTGAATGAAGGTGAAAGGACGGCTATGGCTCATAGTCACTGAATGAAGGTGAAAGGACGGCTATGGCTCAGTCACTGAATGAAGGTGAAAGGACGGCTATGGCTCATAGTCACTGAATGAAGGTGAAAGGACGGCTATGGCTCAGTCACTGAATGAAGGTGAAAGGGCGGCTATGGCTCATAGTCACTGAATGAAGGTGAAAGGACGGCTATGGCTCATAGTCACTGAATGAAGGTGAAAGGACGGCTATGGCTCATAGTCACTGAATGAAGGTGAAAGGACGGCTATGGCTCATAGTCACTGAATGAAGGTGAAAGGACGCTATGGCTCATAGTCACTGAATGAAGGTGAAAGGACGGCTATGGCTCATAGTCACTGAATGAAGGTGAAAGGACGGCTATGGCTCAGTCACTGAATGAAGGTGAAAGGACGGCTATGGCTCATAGTCACTGAATGAAGGTGAAAGGACGGCTATGGCTCATAGTCACTGAATGAAGGTGAAAGGACGGCTATGGCTCATAGTCACTGAATGAAGGTGAAAGGACGGCTATGGCTCATAGTCACTGAATGAAGGTGAAAGGACGGCTATGGCTCATAGAATCTGAATGAAGGTGAAAGGACGGCTATGGCTCATAGTCACTGAATGAAGGTGAAAGGACGGCTATGGCTCATAGTCACTGAATGAAGGTGAAAGGACGGCTATGGCTCATAGAATCTGAATGAAGGTGAAAGGACGGCTATGGCTCATAGTCACTGAATGAAGGTGAAAGGACGGCTATGGCTCATAGTCACTGAATGAAGGTGAAAGGACGGCTATGGCTCATAGTCACTGAATGAAGGTGAAAGGACGGCTATGGCTCATAGAATCTGAATGAAGGTGAAAGGACGGCTATGGCTCAGTCACTGAATGAAGGTGAAAGGACGGCTATGGCTCAGTCACTGAATGAAGGTGAAAGGACGGCTATGGCTCATAGTCACTGAATGAAGGTGAAAGGACAGCTATGGCTCATAGTCACTGAATGAAGGTGAAAGGACGGCTATGGCTCATAGTCACTGAATGAAGGTGAAAGGACGGCTATGGCTCATAGTCACTGAATGAAGGTGAAAGGACGGCTATGGCTCAGTCACTGAATGAAGGTGAAAGGACGGCTATGGCTCATAGAATCTGAATGAAGGTGAAAGGACGGCTATGGCTCATAGAATCTGAATGAAGGTGAAAGGATGGCTATGGCTCAGAGTGAAGCTATTTCATTTGCTTCCTTTATGGAGTGGCAGGATGAAGGAATGTTTCCACAGTAATGGAACATAGCTTTTATAATAGATCAGCCAATTAAAATAAACACAGACTAGGCTGAGGTGTCTGCTGCATTTTTTAGATATCCTGCTGGGATGTTATTTAGGATGAGTGTTGTTGGTTTTAGTTGAGTTTTTCAATGGATGACATTAATACACGTTGTAAAGAGATTCACATGGGAGAATTATTGTTTTCTGTCGTTGGTTATGTCCTTTAGAAAGGAGGATGCATTGTTAATAAAGAAGTAGTTGGATTAGCTTGCTGTTCTATTTGTGTTGTTGTTAGTTGAGGGAATTAGATGGACAGCACAGCCAGGGTGGATTAGTTTGTTTACTGAAGGCCAGAATACCTTTGGTATTTTTTTGTTTCGGGTATTATTGGTTGATGTAAAATGTTGTGTTTTTTTTTTTTTTTTGGAGTGGGGGTTCATTTTATTTTTGACTTGGTTTCAACGTTGTCTATATTTCAACCAATTGCCTTTTACACTAGTTTCCAGATGAAGCATGCTTTATATATTTCAACCGATTGCCTTTTACACTAGTTTCCAGATGAAGCATGCTTTATATATTTCAACCGATTGCCTTTTACACTAGTTTCCAGATGAAGCATGCTTTATATATTTCAACCGATTGCCTTTTACACTAGTTTCCAGATGAAGCATGCTTTATATATTTCAACCGATTGCCTTTTACACTAGTTTCCAGATGAAGCATGCTTTATATATTTCAACCGATTGCCTTTTACACTAGTTTCCAGATGAAGCATGCTTTATATATTTCAACCTATTGTCTTTTACACTAGTTTCCAGATGAAGCATGCTTTATATATTTCAACCGATTGTCTAAAAATTAACGTTATTATCATTAGAGATCATTCAAAATATGTACAGGACATTAGTCCGCTGTATAGTCACATTAACGTTATTATCAATGGATAATCATTCAAAATATGTACAGGACATTAGTCCGCTGTATAGTCACATTAACGTTATTATCAATGGATAATCATTCAAAATATGTACAGGACATTAGTCCGCTGTATAGTCACATTAACGCATATCGTCGGATAATCATTCAAAATATGTACAGGACATTAGTCTGCTGTATAGTCACATTAACGTTATTATCATTAGAGATCATTCAAAATATGTACAGGACATTAGTCCGCTGTATAGTCACATTAACGTTATTATCAATAGAGATCATTCAAAATATGTACAGGACATTAGTCCGCTGTATAGTCACATTAACGTTATTATCAATGGAGATCATTCAAAATATGTACAGGACATTAGTCCGCTGTATAGTCACATTAACGTTATAATCAATAGAGATCATTCAAAATATGTACAGGACATTAGTCCGCTGTATAGTCACATTAACTTTATTATCAATAGAGATCATTCAAAATATGTACAGGGCATTAGTCCGCTGTATAGTCACATTAACGTTATTATCAATAGAGATCATTCAAAATATGTACAGGACATTAGTCCGCTGTATAGTCACATTAACGTTATTATCAATAGAGATCATTCAACATATGTACAGGACATTAGTCCGCTGTATAGTCACATTAACATTATTATCAATAGAGATCATTCAAAATATGTACAGGACATTAGTCTGCTGTATAGTCACATTAACGTTATTATCATTAGAGATCATTCAAAATATGTACAGGACATTAGTCCGCTGTATAGTCACATTAACGTTATTATCATTAGAGATCATTCAAAATATGTACAGGACATTAGTCCGCTGTATAGTCACATTAACGTTATTATCATTAGAGATCATTCAAAATAAGTACAGGACATTAGTCCGCTGTATAGTCACATTAACGTTATTATCAATAGAGATCATTCAAAATATGTACAGGACATTAGTCCGCTGTATAGTCACATTAACGTTATTATCAATGGAGATCATTCAAAATATGTACAGGGCATTAGTCCGCTGTATAGTCACATTAACGTTATTATCATTAGAGATCATTCAAAATATGTACAGGACATTAGTCCGCTGTATAGTCACATTAACGTTATTATCAATGGAGATCATTCAAAATATGTACAGGACATTAGTCCGCTGTATAGTCACATTAACATTATTATCATTAGAGATCATTCAAAATATGTACAGGACATTAGTCCGCTGTATAGTCACATTAACGTTATTATCAATAGAGATCATTCAAAATATGTACAGGACATTAGTCCGCTGTATAGTCACATTAACGTTATTATCAATGGAGATCATTCAAAATATGTACAGGACATTAGTCCGCTGTATAGTCACATTAACGTTATTATCATTAGAGATCATTCAAAATATGTACAGGACATTAGTCCGCTGTATAGTCACATTAACGTTATTATCATTAGAGATCATTCAAAATATGTACAGGACATTAGTCCGCTGTATAGTCACATTAACGTTATTATCATTAGAGATCATTCAAAATATGTACAGGACATTAGTCCGCTGTATAGTCACATTAACGCTATTATCATTAGAGATCATTCAAAATATGTACAGGACATTAGTCCGCTGTATAGTCACATTAACGTTATTATCATTAGAGATCATTCAAAATATGTACAGGACATTAGTCCGCTGTATAGTCACATTAACGTTATTCTCAATGGAGATCATTCAAAATATGTACAGGACATTAGTCCGCTGTATAGTCACATTAACGTTATTATCATTAGAGATCATTCAAAATATGTACAGGACATTAGTCAGCTGTATAGTCACATTAACGTTATTATCATTAGAGATCATTCAAAATATGTACAGGACATTAGTCCGCTGTATAGTCACATTAACGTTATTATCAATAGAGATCATTCAAAATATGTACAGGACATTAGTCCGCTGTATAGTCACATTAACGTTATTATCATTAGAGAAGGCACAAGATCATACTCATGAGAAGATTGGTGTTGAGGGAAGGGTTTGGTAGTTAGTCTGGGTTGACACAGGGGCATAACCTGTGTGATCTTAGACAAACAGAGGAGATAGGACATTGCATATGATGTGGTCAAAGGCAATGATGGTTGGGAAACAGGAGATCACTGGGTCCTAACTAACAACCCCACATTGTACCCCCACGCAGGCAGTCTCCCAGACACCTTAAGTGACCACAACATAATATAATAAACCACTAACTATAAATCCACTAGAAACACAAAAAAATTCCCTCCTGAGGTCCTCAACACTTTACTCTGTAACTGTGACTGGGCTCCCCCAAAAAACCCTTCCACTTGACCTGGCTGTAGCATATTTCAACAAAACATTTCTATAACACCTAAATACTGTCGCTCCAATGCGCAAAATCAAGGTTAGAACCTCTACAAACCCCTGGCTTGGTAAAGAAACAAAACAAATCCTCAAGTCCAGAGAAACTGCCTGGCTTTACTATCAAAAAAACAAAGGAACACAAAGCCTAAGTACCAAGAACTGCACAACCGTGCAAAAAAATGCATTAGGCTGGACAAAAAAAATCCTACTACACATTACAAACTAAATACCAACACAACCCCCAAAAATTTTGGAAAAATGTAAGCCAGCTACTAAAACCCACCCAAAAGGCTACCCCAAAACGAACCACCCCTGACACTAAAGTTCCCATCGAAACACAATTCAACTCCCACTTTGTGAACTCAATTCTATCCTTAGTATCACAGGACAGTTCCTTCCTCACTGTCCCCCCAACACAAATAACACTAATACAAGTTTTACCCTCAAAACAGTTTCCACCATTTCAATCAAAAGCATGCTCTCCAAACTAAAAACCTCATCAACAGCAGCCAACCTACTCCCCAGCTATTTCTTGAAACTTACAGCAGATGCTATTGCTATCACAAGTCTCCACTCTCACAAACAGATCAATTGTTGAAAACTATGTGCCCAAACTCTAGAAAATATCCAGTTACACCCATACATAATAAAGGTGGGACCTCCACTGAACTTAATAACTACAGACCCATTGCTATACTCTCTCCCCTGGCCAAAATCCTAGAAAAATGCATCCATACCCAGGTGTTAAAATATCTCCTAGACAGCAACATCCTGTCACCTACTCAACATGGTTTCAGACCTGCCCATAGTACCACTACAGCCCTCCTCTGCTTCACAGACACAGTAAACCATCTCAAAAACAAAGGCCTGCAGGTGTCAACTCTTTTTTTTGGATATGTCCAAAGCATTTGACACAATCTCACACCAAATCCTGCTAAACAAACTAAACCAATATCATCTATCAAATTCCACTCTTACCTGGTTCCAAAGCTACTTAACTGACAGGTACCAGGCTGTGAAATGGGAAAATTCTCTCTCTCCTTGACTGCCCATAACTATAGGAGTCCCACAGGGTTCTATCTTAGGACCACTACTATTCACAGTCTTCACAAATGACCTCCATACCTCCACACAGCATCCATCTATAATTCAGTATGCAGATGACACTACCTTAATCTGTGCTGCACAAAACATTCCTACCCTCCTGCAAACAACTCAACTAGCATTCTCTGACATTGAAAACTACCTTACCAAAGCCCAACTTATCCTCAATCCAAAGAAAACTCAGCTTATGATTATAACCAGTTCTAACAAAAACACTAACAGTCAATTCACTATCTACTCCACAAATGCTACTCCAATCGCTCCAGTGGCACAGGCTAAGCTATTGGGAATAACCATAGACTCCCACCTAAAATTTGATAATCATCTCAACTTAACTATTAAAAAAGTACATGCCAAACTGGGGTCACTCTACCGTATTAAACCATTTCTTACCAACAACACAAGATCAGACATTGCTCACTCCCAACTTCTATCCCCCTACTCTATGTATCTCCCATTTTGACTAATCTCAACAAAACTGAACTAAGCAAAATGGAAGCCTGCTATAACAGAATTGCCCACTTTGCTGCAAATTGCTCATATAGAACTCATCACTGCTTTGAGACAGCTCCACTGGCTTGAATTTCCCAACCTCCTAACCTACAATCAGCTCTGCCTCTGTCATGCTATCTATTACCTCCCCAATAAGTGTCCTGTCCTCAAAAACCTAGTACAACATCACTCAGCCAAAAGGACTCTTTGATCATCACAAACTACTACTAGAAGTCATCAACAGCTACAACAGCTTTGGAGATGCACTATATAGTAGTTCGGTGGCTAAAATGGAACTCTGTCCCTACTAGCATTCAAAACACATCATCCAAAGCCTCCTTTAAAAATCTCATCAGGCAACATCTCAAGCAAAGTTGGCAAGTGCCATGATTGCTCCCCAGGTTAGTGAAAGCAGATAAGGTACACATACTAAACCTAGAGTACTTGATAATAGTTTTCACTCTTACTCACAAACACTGGCTAATCTACAATGTATGTACTGTACCTGTGTACTATGTATGTATTCTACCTATGTTCCAAATTTCAGCTGTACACCACAAATCTATTAATTACCTTTATTTTTAAATTAATATTTTGCTAGTTGTCTCCACTGTAACTGTTTATGTGCTGCATACCACTGTAAAAACATGTCTATTGAAATTTGTGTGTATACTGATCATGTCTAAATATCTAATGTATCTGTAATTTTTCTTTATGAGCTTTTCTCCCCAGGCTCTGCTGAAAAAGGGCCTTTTCAGCTCAGTCAGACACGGTTGACAAATGTAAAACAAAATAAAATAAATAAATAAATACATTTTCAGGAATCTGAATGAAGGTGAAAGGACGGCTATGGCTCATAGTCACTGAATGAAGGTGAAAGGACGGCTATGGCTCATAGTCACTGAATGAAGGTGAAAGGACGGCTATGGCTCATAGTCACTGAATGAAGGTGAAAGGACGGCTATGGCTCATAGTCACTGAATGAAGGTGAAAGGACGGCTATGGCTCATAGTCACTGAATGAAGGTGAAAGGACGGCTATGGCTCATAGTCACTGAATGAAGGTGAAAGGACGGCTATGGCTCATAGTCACTGAATGAAGGTGAAAGGACGGCTATGGCTCATAGTCACTGAATGAAGGTGAAAGGACGGCTATGGCTCATAGTCACTGAATGAAGGTGAAAGGACGGCTATGGCTCATAGTCACTGAATGAAGGTGAAAGGATGGCTATGGCTCATAGTCACTGAATGAAGGTGAAAGGACGGCTATGGCTCATAGTCACTGAATGAAGGTGAAAGGACGGCTATGGCTCATAGTCACTGAATGAAGGTGAAAGGACGGCTATGGCTCATAGTCACTGAATGAAGGTGAAAGGACGGCTATGGCTCAGTCACTGAATGAAGGTGAAAGGACGGCTATGGCTCATAGTCACTGAATGAAGGTGAAAGGACGGCTATGGCTCATAGTCACTGAATGAAGGTGAAAGGACGGCTATGGCTCATAGTCACTGAATGAAGGTGAAAGGACGGCTATGGCTCATAGTCACTGAATGAAGGTGAAAGGACGGCTATGGCTCATAGTCACTGAATGAAGGTGAAAGGACGGCTATGGCTCATAGTCACTGAATGAAGGTGAAAGGATGGCTATGGCTCAGTCACTGAATGAAGGTGAAAGGATGGCTATGGCTCATAGTCACTGAATGAAGGTGAAAGGACGGCTATGGCTCATAGTCACTGAATGAAGGTGAAAGGACGGCTATGGCTCATAGTCACTGAATGAAGGTGAAAGGACGGCTATGGCTCATAGTCACTGAATGAAGGTGAAAGGATGGCTATGGCTCATAGTCACTGAATGAAGGTGAAAGGACGGCTATGGCTCATAGTCACTGAATGAAGGTGAAAGGACGGCTATGGCTCATAGTCACTGAATGAAGGTGAAAGGACGGCTATGGCTCATAGTCACTGAATGAAGGTGAAAGGACGGCTATGGCTCATAGTCACTGAATGAAGGTGAAAGGATGGCTATGGCTCATAGTCACTGAATGAAGGTGAAAGGATGGCTATGGCTCATAGTCACTGAATGAAGGTGAAAGGACGGCTATGGCTCAGTCACTGAATGAAGGTGAAAGGACTGCTATGGCTCATAGTCACTGAATGAAGGTGAAAGGACGGCTATGGCTCATAGTCACTGAATGAAGGTGAAAGGACGGCTATGGCTCATAGTCACTGAATGAAGGTGAAAGGACGGCTATGGCTCATAGTCACTGAATGAAGGTGAAAGGACGGCTATGGCTCATAGTCACTGAATGAAGGTGAAAGGACGGCTATGGCTCAGTCACTGAATGAAGGTGAAAGGATGGCTATGGCTCAGTCACTGAATGAAGGTGAAAGGACGGCTATGGCTCAGTCACTGAATGAAGGTGAAAGGACGGCTATGGCTCATAGTCACTGAATGAAGGTGAAAGGACGGCTATGGCTCATAGTCACTGAATGAAGGTGAAAGGATGGCTATGGCTCATAGTCACTGAATGAAGGTGAAAGGACGGCTATGGCTCAGTCACTGAATGAAGGTGAAAGGACGGCTATGGCTCATAGTCACTGAATGAAGGTGAAAGGACGGCTATGGCTCATAGTCACTGAATGAAGGTGAAAGGACGGCTATGGCTCATAGTCACTGAATGAAGGTGAAAGGACGGCTATGGCTCATAGTCACTGAATGAAGGTGAAAGGACGGCTATGGCTCATAGTCACTGAATGAAGGTGAAAGGACGGCTATGGCTCATAGTCACTGAATGAAGGTGAAAGGACGGCTATGGCTCATAGTCACTGAATGAAGGTGAAAGGACGGCTATGGCTCATAGTCACTGAATGAAGGTGAAAGGACGGCTATGGCTCATAGTCACTGAATGAAGGTGAAAGGATGGCTATGGCTCATAGTCACTGAATGAAGGTGAAAGGACGGCTATGGCTCAGTCACTGAATGAAGGTGAAAGGACGGCTATGGCTCATAGTCACTGAATGAAGGTGAAAGGACGGCTATGGCTCATAGTCACTGAATGAAGGTGAAAGGACGGCTATGGCTCATAGTCACTGAATGAAGGTGAAAGGATGGCTATGGCTCATAGTCACTGAATGAAGGTGAAAGGACGGCTATGGCTCATAGTCACTGAATGAAGGTGAAAGGACGGCTATGGCTCATAGTCACTGAATGAAGGTGAAAGGACGGCTATGGCTCATAGTCACTGAATGAAGGTGAAAGGATGGCTATGGCTCATAGTCACTGAATGAAGGTGAAAGGACGGCTATGGCTCATAGTCACTGAATGAAGGTGAAAGGACGGCTATGGCTCATAGTCACTGAATGAAGGTGAAAGGACGGCTATGGCTCATAGTCACTGAATGAAGGTGAAAGGACGGCTATGGCTCATAGTCACTGAATGAAGGTGAAAGGACGGCTATGGCTCATAGTCACTGAATGAAGGTGAAAGGACGGCTATGGCTCATAGTCACTGAATGAAGGTGAAAGGACGGCTATGGCTCATAGTCACTGAATGAAGGTGAAAGGACGGCTATGGCTCATAGTCACTGAATGAAGGTGAAAGGACGGCTATGGCTCATAGTCACTGAATGAAGGTGAAAGGACGGCTATGGCTCAGTCACTGAATGAAGGTGAAAGGACGGCTATGGCTCATAGTCACTGAATGAAGGTGAAAGGACGGCTATGGCTCATAGTCACTGAATGAAGGTGAAAGGACGGCTATGGCTCATAGTCACTGAATGAAGGTGAAAGGACGGCTATGGCTCAGTCACTGAATGAAGGTGAAAGGACGGCTATGGCTCATAGTCACTGAATGAAGGTGAAAGGACGGCTATGGCTCATAGTCACTGAATGAAGGTGAAAGGACGGCTATGGCTCATAGTCACTGAATGAAGGTGAAAGGACGGCTATGGCTCATAGTCACTGAATGAAGGTGAAAGGACGGCTATGGCTCATAGTCACTGAATGAAGGTGAAAGGACGGCTATGGCTCATAGTCACTGAATGAAGGTGAAAGGACGGCTATGGCTCATAGTCACTGAATGAAGGTGAAAGGACGGCTATGGCTCATAGTCACTGAATGAAGGTGAAAGGACGGCTATGGCTCATAGTCACTGAATGAAGGTGAAAGGACGGCTATGGCTCATAGTCACTGAATGAAGGTGAAAGGATGGCTATGGCTCATAGTCACTGAATGAAGGTGAAAGGACGGCTATGGCTCATAGTCACTGAATGAAGGTGAAAGGACGGCTATGGCTCATAGTCACTGAATGAAGGTGAAAGGATGGCTATGGCTCATAGTCACTGAATGAAGGTGAAAGGACAGCTATGGCTCATAGTCACTGAATGAAGGTGAAAGGACGGCTATGGCTCATAGTCACTGAATGAAGGTGAAAGGACGGCTATGGCTCATAGTCACTGAATGAAGGTGAAAGGACGGCTATGGCTCATAGTCACTGAATGAAGGTGAAAGGACGGCTATGGCTCATAGTCACTGAATGAAGGTGAAAGGACGGCTATGGCTCATAGTCACTGAATGAAGGTGAAAGGACGGCTATGGCTCAGTCACTGAATGAAGGTGAAAGGACGGCTATGGCTCATAGTCACTGAATGAAGGTGAAAGGACGGCTATGGCTCATAGTCACTGAATGAAGGTGAAAGGACGGCTATGGCTCATAGTCACTGAATGAAGGTGAAAGGACGGCTATGGCTCCATAGTCACTGAATGAAGGTGAAAGGATGGCTATGGCTCATAGTCACTGAATGAAGGTGAAAGGACGGCTATGGCTCATAGTCACTGAATGAAGGTGAAAGGACGGCTATGGCTCAGTCACTGAATGAAGGTGAAAGGACGGCTATGGCTCATAGTCACTGAATGAAGGTGAAAGGATGGCTATGGCTCATAGTCACTGAATGAAGGTGAAAGGACGGCTATGGCTCATAGTCACTGAATGAAGGTGAAAGGACGGCTATGGCTCATAGTCACTGAATGAAGGTGAAAGGACGGCTATGGCTCATAGTCACTGAATGAAGGTGAAAGGACGGCTATGGCTCATAGTCACTGAATGAAGGTGAAAGGATGGCTATGGCTCATAGTCACTGAATGAAGGTGAAAGGACGGCTATGGCTCATAGTCACTGAATGAAGGTGAAAGGACGGCTATGGCTCATAGTCACTGAATGAAGGTGAAAGGACGGCTATGGCTCATAGTCACTGAATGAAGGTGAAAGGACGGCTATGGCTCATAGTCACTGAATGAAGGTGAAAGGACGGCTATGGCTCATAGTCACTGAATGAAGGTGAAAGGACGGCTATGGCTCATAGTCACTGAATGAAGGTGAAAGGACGGCTATGGCTCAGTCACTGAATGAAGGTGAAAGGACGGCTATGGCTCATAGTCACTGAATGAAGGTGAAAGGACGGCTATGGCTCATAGTCACTGAATGAAGGTGAAAGGACGGCTATGGCTCAGTCACTGAATGAAGGTGAAAGGACGGCTATGGCTCATAGTCACTGAATGAAGGTGAAAGGACGGCTATGGCTCATAGTCACTGAATGAAGGTGAAAGGACGGCTATGGCTCATAGTCACTGAATGAAGGTGAAAGGACGGCTATGGCTCAGTCACTGAATGAAGGTGAAAGGACGGCTATGGCTCAGTCACTGAATGAAGGTGAAAGGACGGCTATGGCTCATAGAATCTGAATGAAGGTGAAAGGATGGCTATGGCTCATAGTCACTGAATGAAGGTGAAAGGATGGCTATGGCTCAGAGTGAAGCTATTTCATTTGCTTCCTTTATGGAGTGGCAGGATGAAGGAATGTTTCCACAGTAATGGAACATAGCTTTTATAATAGATCAGCCAATTAAAATAAACACAGACTAGGCTGAGGTGTCTGCTGCATTTTTTAGATATCCTGCTGGGATGTTATTTAGGATGAGTGTTGTTGGTTTTAGTTGAGTTTTTCAATGGATGACATTAATACACGTTGTAAAGAGATTCACATGGGAGAATTATTGTTTTCTGTCGTTGGTTATGTCCTTTAGAAAGGAGGATGCATTGTTAATAAAGAAGTAGTTGGATTAGCTTGCTGTTCTATTTGTGTTGTTGTTAGTTGAGGGAATTAGATGGACAGCACAGCCAGGGTGGATTAGTTTGTTTACTGAAGGCCAGAATACCTTTGGTATTTTTGTTTCGGGTATTATTGGTTGATGTAAAATGTTGTGTTTTTTTTTTTGGAGTGGGGGTTCATTTTATTTTTGACTTGGTTTCAACGTTGTCTATATTTCAACCAATTGCCTTTTACACTAGTTTCCAGATGAAGCATGCTTTATATATTTCAACCGATTGCCTTTTACACTAGTTTCCAGATGAAGCATGCTTTATATATTTCAACCGATTGCCTTTTACACTAGTTTCCAGATGAAGCATGCTTTATATATTTCAACCGATTGCCTTTTACACTAGTTTCCAGATGAAGCATGCTTTATATATTTCAACCGATTGCCTTTTACACTAGTTTCCAGATGAAGCATGCTTTATATATTTCCCTTTTGCCTTTTAGTTTCCAGATGAAGCATGCTTTATATATTTCAACTATTGCCTTTTTTACTAGTTTCCAGATGAATATATTTCAACCGATTGCCTTTTACACTAGTTTCCAGATGAAGCATGCTTTATATATTTCAACAGATTGCCTTTTACACTAGTTTCCAGATGAAACATGCTTTATATCTCTTTCATTAGCAGTTCTTTTGCCCAGTTAGCCAGGGAGCTGGGTTACATTTAACCCATTTGTTTCTGACTGCAGCATGTGTGTTAAGTATAGTAAAAAACATATCATTGAACTAGGACACAGCTTTGTCTAGTTGTAGAGTTTTTAGTTATGGCCAGTTAACAGTTTTTAGCATAGCAGAGAAGGTGTGTTTATCAAAGTTATATTACTTGGGGGATTGTAGTGGGGAGATTTTAGGGTGCATGCATTATTTCTGATCACAAACATAAGAAGGTGGTCAATTGAGTTGTCAGACAGGATGCCTACAGTAGTGGTTTTGGTTGGGGTATTAGTAAGAACCCCATCTAGAGTACTTTGTTTGTCGATAGTATTGTTGAATCTGATTGTGGAGTTTGTGTGTAAGCTGAAAATACTGGGAATTATATTATTGCTGGAGGAGGTATTACTGACTATTAGGGCTTCTGGGGATTTGTTATTGGAAGCCCATGAAGGAATGCCTTGCCAGTGTCACAGTTATTTCCTTTGGGGATATAGATTTCTATTATAGCTATATTTTTGTTTATTTATTTTATGATAAGGTATAACGACTTTGATATTTCCTATGGCTGGAAGATTAAGTGGGCGAGTAGAGATGTTTACATTTTGTTTATATATGATGGCATCACCACCTACCTTTTTTTTATTCTGCCATAGCTGTATCCTGCAGGAATACCTTCCTCGTCCCGCATCTCTTCTTTTAACAATGTTTCTGTGGCGATGACAATTCCTGGTAGCTGGTTAGTGACCCAAGCATGAAAATCTGTGAATTTGTTATAAATGCTTCTTAGGTTAACATTGAAGACAAACAGACCAGTTATATTTGTCGTGTGGGGAATTGAAGATGGAAGGTGAAGGGTGTAGAGCTTGTGTCCAGAGTTGAGCTGTATATCACTTGATAGTATTTGCTTTAGCTAGTGTGGCTGTTGACTATGTAGCCAATTTTGTTTTAGTTTTGGTTGGCGGTTGTGCTTGATGTGAAAAGTATTGTGTGTAGGGTGAGAGTACTTAATTTTGAACAGGTGAGTGTAGGTATGACAGAAAAAGGTTGGTGATATGTAGAAGTATGTCTTATTGTAATGCATGGGAAGTATGAGTGAGGAAATGGAAGGTAAATGCATGTTATCTGATAAGGAGTGTAAAGAGGATAGATGTGTTAGTAATACTTTGAGTGGAGCTAGGAGAATCCATTGGAGTAGCATAACCATAGCTTGTCATGATACTGGAAGGAAGAAAAGGTGGAATTGTTTAGTAATTTAGGAGTTGTTGTTTGTCTTTTGGCTTTTCCCGGTTAGGGGTCGCCACAACGGAACTTCGGTCCGCTAATGATTGGCAGTTGTTTTTTTTGGTGTTGAGTTGTCAGCCCAATGCCCAACCTTCAATGAAGGCAGGCCCATTCAACGCATGTCCTTCGAATGCCCACTTGACTGCGGGGAAGACATACAGACTCCACACAGAAGGCACTCCCAACCCAAGCCAAGAATCGAACAGGAGAACCTCTTGCTGTTAAGTAACAATGCTACCGCTGCACCACCGCGGAAGTACAGTTTAGTAATTTAGGAGTAATAGGCTGTAATATGTCAGAGGAGACAAAGTTTGGCATGAAGCAGGCAGAAATTTTCGATGTTTTAAAGAATTAGGGCGAATCAGCCTCATGGTGCAGTGTAGTAGAGACGTTTGGGGTTGGTAAGCTGTTACTGAGGCCAAAGGAGGCGTACGTTATTAAGAGATGTAGTAGCATTTGAGGGACTGGAGAGGAAAGGAGGAGTTTCTTGAGGCTGGGTGGAGGTTATGTGATTAGCGATTTGCTGATTAGCAGGCAGAGCTAAGAGAGTCTAATTTTAGTGGAGGGGGATTAGAAGTAGGCTTGGGGAGTGAAGTGAGCCCAAAGACAGTGAGGGAGAATGAAGCAGGCAAAGACATTCTGGGCATCCAGTTAACAAGAAAAACAACTAGCCACTATGAGCAGCCCAGTACGGTAAGTTATACTCAATCACTTGCTATGAGGTTGAAATAAAATAAAGTAGTACCTTGGCAAGAAGCAGTTTTATATTTAAATTTTGCTGGGAGTCAACAGACAACATTTACATTTTGAACTGGGGTAAAGGAGTCTATTCTACCTGCAAATAAACATTTTTGTGAAATAGTTATAAAATACTAGCACCTACACCTAATAAAATAGGTATGTGCTGCTTTTTTGGGGGAGGCAGTATTTGATCAATAATAATGGCACAGCAGTGTTCCCCCATTCATAACAACAAACTGCACCCTTGTAGTGCTTGGAGGATGTCCCGCACACTGGTAAAACCAGTAGCCAGCAGAAAGAAAAAATAAGGAAAAACGGCAGTAGAGAAAGTGTAAGAGCCCTAAGAAGTAAACATTCAGAGAGATTTAATAGTTAAACGGCAGCAACAGGAGTGTAAACATTCAGAGAGATTTAATAGTTAAAAGACAGCAACAAGAGTGTAAACATTCAGAGAGATTTAATAGTTAAATGGCAGCAACAAGAGTGTAAACATTCAGAGAGATTTAATAGTTAAAAGACAGCAACAGGAGTGTAAACATTCAGAGAGATTTAATAGTTAAAAGACAGCAACAGGAGTTTGGAACCGGTCGTTTGGTACAGGCCAAGAACACCAAGATGTTTGGCTTATTAATTCTGCCTGACACAAGTGGTAATCAGCTACATGTTTCTGTCAGGTTTAATGTATGAATACCACATCATCAAATCAAATCAATCTAGGACATTCAGGGAAGCAATGTTGTTATAAGCTAGGACGAAGTCCTTGTACTAAAAAAGTCTTGATTAATCTGAATTGAGACATACACCCGATTACTGTACAACCTTTAGTTAATATTATACTTAATAATTTGTAATTACAGTAACTGGAATATTTCTTTCATTTTACCAGGCTACTAGAATCTGGTAAGGAGCTTTGCTTTGATTTTATCTGTGTCCAAGTGGCCTCCCAATACATGGCTGTGGGCCATCTTTATTACTGCTCTTCCTAAAGTGTTTAAGCAACACCAAGTGTCATTTAATGTCTTCACATGTGAACCTATATAAGCAGGTTGTTTTGTACCTAAAAGAAGAGTAGACTAGTCATTGTCCCAGCAGGTTGTCCTCCTCAGTCATTGTTCCAACAGGTTACCCTCCTCCAACATTATTCGAGCAAGTTGCCCTCCTCAGACAATGTTCCAGAAGGTTGTCCTCCTCAGACATTGTTCGAGCAGGTTGCCCCCCCCAGACAATGTTCCAGAAGGTTGTCCTCCTCAGACATTATTCCAGAAGGTTGCCCTCCTCAGTCACTGTCCCAGCAGATTGTCCTCCTCCACTTTCCTAGACACATCTTCCCTGGTCTGACTTATGGTGTCATCCTCGCAGTGGACCAAATTATAAATCAGGTAATGTGCCATGAGCTTGGACAGACTGGGATCACTTGTTAGTTGTACCTGAAGAGTTACAGGGCTCTGCCTCTTACCCTACTAAAGTGGGGGTCTCAGTGCTCTAGTCCTCTTAGAGGAAGGGTAGCTCAATCCAGTGTCTCACAATTCTTACTGATCTCCTTTTTTGTTTATATTCCCTGTTAATTCTGGGGGGGGGGCATCACTATTTTTGTTCCATGATTTCTTCAAATTCTTAGGATTGTTATTTGTCTTAACCTTTCCTGCAACTCCTCCTCATTTCATCATTTGTGTCTTTCTTTCCCTCTTTTCTATTTGACTTTCTGTACTTTTACAAGGATTCTGCTCTTCAGGTAAAAAATATCTACAGGGAGTATGAGCTGAGCACAATGTCTAGGAAGTATCCCTTCCAGGACAGTCTGGGAGATTATGTTTCACAGGTCAATGGTCTGTCTTACTCTGTGCATGGGATGGTGTTGGGCCTATTAAAACTGTCTCCTCCCATTCTCCTCACAGATCTTTAAAGAAAGAAAAATCATTTCTTATAATCACACAATGGAGGATCCTGAGGAGTGTAACCACTAAGTATAGGATTTTCTCAAATTATGACTGGAACTCCACCCAGGTGATTGAGAAATACTTTCTATCCTCCATGTTTGCACACTAGATACTGGGCCTTTAATGAAGTGATCAGCTACCTGAAATTACCCTGTGGCACAGTAGTAGAATATGGTCCACAAGAACTCAGGGTTAGCTAAATTGCATTTCGTATCCTAACCACCCCTGCCTCATCTTTTGTTGTTTGTACAGGAATGTTCTAATTTACCTTCCCTACAATAGTTTGCGAGGTGTTCCTGCTTGTCGTCACACCTGAAGAAAAACACTGAGAATACGGTCCCCTTTTGTAGTCATTGCCATAACAACTAAACATGCTCTCACAGCATAATTTGTGTTCTATTAGTGTTATAAAACTATCAGAATTGTAATGGTCAGGTTTAAATAGCAGTCGGTAATAACAGCTCCAGGTTCCTATTAACTCTGCATCTCACAGTTTAACTTCCTGTTAAACTCCTTGGTGCTCTAAACAAAATCATGTCGTATATATTAGCTCAAACAAGTGCATACTTACTATATGTGATCTGCAGAAGGATCACTTGTGAAACATAAAGGCTTGGGTCACTGGAGTGACCACAGCCTTAGCCAACAGACTTTTCCTTACTTTATGAAAAGCACCACAACCTGTACTGGTAATGTCTTTACTGGCATGGACGGGTGACTCCATGAAGTATGTTACTATGATACATGCCCAGATGGAACATTCCCATCTTTGTGGTTTGGCTATCCTTTATAAGTTTGGTAAATATGCCTGGAAGACATTATCCTGTCTCACAGGCTTCAAGGGAGGTGCAGACCATG
>NC_056743.1:349289303-349306803 GCF_019279795.1 Protopterus annectens | reverse complement strand
CAGGATGTTTGACGGTAGATGATGACACCAGTAGTTTAATTGGCACTAAACCCAGATTTACATATAGCAACACAATGAATTTGAAACAACATTTGTGCTACAAGCACATGAATAAGATACCTTTAGTAATGAATCCTTCTCTACAAGGGACGAAGAAGTGTGGACGGTGTGCACAGTGCAACTATATTGATGAGTCACGTTTCTTTAGGAATCCCAACACTGGTTATCTATGGGAAATTAGGAATACAAGCTGTTGCCGCACATGTAATGTTGTTTATGTAGCACACTGTTCTATCTGTTTTAAATACTAAGGGCAGACGGTTACGTTAACATCTACCGTCTGTATGTTTTATTATATTATTGCTATCAACTTGGGTCCCCAGGTCCCTAATGACTTCTTCTGTACTTAATGGATTACCACCTATGTGGTAATTTGTGGGCACTTTGTTTTTGCCAAAGCGGATGACTATACACTTTTTGGCGTTTAGCTTGAGGCCATGAAGATTTTAACTGGAGAATGCTTGTAAATTGAATTCTGGTGCTTTTAATTATTAATTGTATAATTGATTCAATAATGAATGCCTATGAGCTGTATATATATGTGTATAGAGTTTCATTCATTTGTACTCCTTGAAGGCGTAGGCCGAGACATCAGAGAAAAATCTACTTTTGGAATAATTCGTTTTTCAGTGGATCCTTTTGTTGTTTCTTCCCTGCTCTGGCTCCAGTTGTCTGTTTCTATGAGGCCCTTTTGGAGGATGCTTGTGTCGGCTGGAGAGTTGATATATATATGTACATATATGGGTCCACAGAAATACACATGAAACACCATGCACACACACACACATATATATATATATATATATATATATATATATATATATATATACACACACACACACACACACACACACACACACACACACACACACACACACACACACACGTATATATATATATATATATATATATATATATATATATATATATATATATATATATATAGGTCCACAGAAATACACATGAAGCACCCTGCACACGTGTATATATATATATATATTTATATATAGGGACAATGAAATACAAATGAAGCACCATGCTCACGTATTGATATATATATAGGGATAATGAAATAAAAATGAAGCACCATGCACACATGTTCATATATAGGGGTCCACAGAAATACAAATGAAGAACCATGCACACGTATTTATATATATAGGGACAATGAAATAGAAATGAAGCACCGTGCATACGTATTTATATATATGGGTCCACAGAAATACACATGAAACACCACGCACACACATATATAAATAAATAAAATGTGTATAGATATATATATATATATATATATATATATATATATATATATATATATATATATATATGGGTTCACAGAAATACTCACTGAAACACTAAAGGTGGAGGCGTGTCCATATTCATTAAGGATATCCACACCCCCAGGCTAGTTGCTCAGCATAATGCATCTGAGATTATCCAAGTGTGACCAACTCTGGGTAAGACCGCAATCCAAATTGTAGCTTGTTACAGATGCCCCACCATGCCCCAGGATTCCCACTCCTCATTTCTTAATACACTGGAAAATATTCAGGTACAACCTAACACCCTAATAATGGGCGATTTCAACTACCCTAACATTAACTGAGAAAACTACTCATGTGCTCAACATTTTCTGGAATTCATAAATTTCAATGCCATGGTTCAACTTATCCACACCCCCACCAGGGGCAGCAATATCCTAGACCTGGTTATTACCAACATGGGCAACCGGTGCTCCACAACAGAGGTCAATTCTTCGTTGGTCAGATCCGACCATTAGCTAATCACCCTAGACATCCACATCCCTCCCCCACCCCCCATTAGGGAAACCACAGTAAAAAAATTATCCAAAGCCAACTTCACGCTTCTTAAGACAGAAGTGGCAAACTTCACGACACCCATGCTGATGGACAATAGAGGTATGACTGCTGAATCCTACACAAATGCACTTTATAAGCACTTACATGAGTACATGGATCATGCAATCCCTAACCGAACCAAGATGCTATCCTGCTGACGGACAATAGAGGTATGACTGCTGAATCCTACACAAATGCACTTTATAAGCACTTACATGAGTGCATGGATCATGCAATCCCTAACAGAACTAAGATGCTATCCTCCAAAAAAGGAAGCCAATCTGGTGGTCCCCTGCCATAAACCAACTCTACAACAGAAGATAGAAACTGTTGCAAAAAAAGAGTAAAATCCCATGATTGGAGAAACTCCCTGGTCAACTTCAGTAAGAAGCTGAGATCCCCTCATAAAATCCACCAAAGCTAGTTATGAAAACAAAAATCGCCACTGACTCTAAAGACAACCACAAAGCATTCTATAGCTATGTCAAGAATCTCAATGGCAACACTCAGATCTGCTCTGAGTTACAGCACAATGGCACTAAATATACAGAACCAATGGATATTGCTAGCATCCTGGCAGATAGGTTCAGTGCTAACTTTACCCCTCTTTCATCCCCTAAAGGGCCCATCTCGATTCCAGAAGAATGCAAAGTTCCTGTAATCATGGCTGCACAGGTAAAAAACACACTATACAAAGCCAAGAACACAGCATCCATGGGACCTGACGACATCCCAGGCTGTGTTCTACATGAACTACAGAACGAACTGGCACCCCACCTAAGTACCATGTTCAATCATAGCCTCACCTCAGGCTATGTGCCCACTGAATGGTGCACAGCGACAGTCCCACTCCACAAAGGGGGAGCCACCACAGACCCCGGAAACTACTGCCCCATTAGCCTAATGAGCCTGGTCTGCAAGGCTATGGAGCGTATCATCATGGAACTTATAAACACTGACATTAGTAATCTCCAAACTCAGGACCCCACCCAGTTCGGGTTTGTAAAAGGCAGATCATGTCTCCTAAACCTGATAGACTTCTTTTAAGCAGTCACCAAAGCCGTAGATGAGGGTAAGGTGGTTCACACAGCCTATCTAGGTCTCACCAAGGCTTCTGACACCATCCCCCACTCTGGAATTATAGATAAACTCACTAAACTAGGTATAAATCCCTATGTCACAAGATGGGTTGCCAACTGGCTCACTGACAGAACCCACACTGTGAAAGTAGCAGACTCCAAATCCAGCTTCAGACCAGTGACAAGTGGAGTACCACAGGGTTCAGTCCTGGGTCCTCTCCTGTTTGGTATCTACTTCTCTGAAGCACAGGCCAACACAGAACGTCTTTGGCTAATGAAGTTCGCAGATGACTGCAAACTAGGAGCCATAATCAAAACTCCAAAAGATGTGGACATGCTACAAAAGGGCCTTGCTGAGACAGATGCCTGGTATCAAAGCCATGGCCTCAAGCTCAATGCCAAAAAGTGCATTGTCATTCCTTTTGGTAAAAACTCAGTACCCATGAACTACCACATAGGTGGTAGTCTACTTAACACCAAAAGTGTGATAAGAGACCTTGGGACACCGGTGGACAGTAGTCTCTCCTTTGATAATCACATTGCCACAGTAGTCAGGAAATCCTTCTATGTGGCACACCTCATCACTAAAGGTTTCTCATCCAGGAAAAAAGAAGTCATTGTTCCCCTCTACTCGTCACTCATTAGACCTATTATAGACTACAATGCCCCTTTTGGTATGTACCTCCCAAGACATCTACAACAACTGGAAAGGCCAGAGAAATACCTCACAAAGAGGATTACCGGCCTCAAAGAGATGCCCTATGCAGACCATCTCAAAAAACTGCAGCTTTACTCCGTTGCATATCGCCTACTCAGAGGCAATCTCTGCCTAACACACAAAGCTATGTCAAACCCAGAGCTTTTTGACATGCACCACTTAAAGAAATCCCAATCCCTACTAGCTACATGCTCTAGGGACCTAAACCTCGTCACCACAATAAACAGAACATGCTGGAGGGATAGATTCCTGTCCCAGAGACTTCCCATACTCTAGAACAAACTACCTATCTATATCAAACAAAGCTCCTCATTAGCACTGTTCAAGAAAAATCTTGATGATTGTATGGGAGATAGGAAATTCACCCCGGGGATCACTTCTGTGGCTCTGCTCGACAGTGGCACAGAAAATTAATTTTCTTGGGTGGCGAAAGCCAGGGTACCTTTGGCTAGGCTTATATAGGCCCTAGGTTCATAATACTTACGAACCTATGAACATGAAACACCATGCACACACATATACATACATACATACATACATACATACATATATATATATAATTTATTTTTTTTTATTTTACATTTGTTGACCGGGATAGTCCGACTGGATGCATGTCCATTTTCAGTGGAGGCCTGGGGAGAAAAGCTCCAAGGGTAAGCAGATGCAGCATTACATAATACCAGCATTACATATTACAAACAGACTATTTACAGAGATTACATAAGTAAGCAAGTTAAACAAGTTCCACAGGTTACAGTTAATCCTGAGCACAAGTCAGGATTAAATTAAATTACACAGTAAACTGGTTAACAGATTTTTACACATTCGAGTTAGCCAGGTTTGATACATTGACATAAGCCAGTTAAGTGACAAATCTTGTTTGAGTCTAGTTTTAAATTGACCTAAGGTGGAAAGTAAGGTAACATCAGCTGGAAGAGAGTTCCAGGATCTACTTACAGAGTTTGCAAAGAGAGAATCACCGGCTGTGTTATTAATTTTGCTAGTCTGAATTAGTAGTTTGTTAGAGGATCGAAGCGGTCTAGGATTGTCATAGGGGGTGATAATATTTTTAAGTGCAGGAGCATTGTCCGGATTATAGAGGATTTTATAGGCCAAAATCAGTTGGTTATACTGGGTTAGGCTGGGTAGTTCAAGCCACCCAAGCTGATTTAGATTGATGCAATGATTTGTCCTAAAAGGCAGCCCAGTGGCAAACCTGGCAATGTGGTTGTAGCAAATTGAGAGTTTGTTAAGGACAGTCTTGTTTAAATTCGACAGTAGAGGGGATGCATACAGAAGGGTTGAAAGAAGGTGAGACTGAGCTATGGCAATTTTAGCTGGAGGGATTAGGAAGGCTTTTATTCTGTAAAGTGACCCTAGTTTTTTATTGATGGTTTTGATAGTTTGGTTAACATGTAGGTTAAATTTTAGATTATTGTCTATGATGACACCTAATAGTTTTGTAGATGGGTCAGGGGAGATTATTGTGCCATCATTTGATTTTATGATAAAGGTGAAAGCGGTAGACCTACGTGTTGGTGAAAATAACAGCATTTTAGTTATTTTGGGATTTAGGATCAGACGATGTTCGGAAAGCCAGTTTTCTATGGTATTATAGGTGGTCTGGGTAGCTGACCATAACTCTACTGGAGATGTGGCTGAGCAAATCAGAGTAAAGTCATCAGCATATTGGATACAGCTGACTTTTGGGATGACAGTATAAAGGTCGTTAATGAAGATGGAGAACAGCAAGGGCCCTAGTATAGAGCCTTGTGGTACTCCAAGGGTGTTAGGTAGAAGGTTAGAGAGTTTGTTCTGCCAGAGGACAGCCTGCTGTCGACCATGCAGGTAGGATTGAAACCATTGGAGGGCTCCAGTATCTAGACAGAATATTTGCAGGGTGTGGAATAAAAGTTGGTGATCAACCATATCGAATGCCTTGGAAAGATCCAGAAAGAGGGCTGAGGATATATAATTATTGTTGTGATTATGGTTTATGGTGTTAGTAAAGGCTAGGAGGGCTAGGAGGGCTGAAGTAGTGTAGTGCTGTGATGAGGACGGAGGCCATGCTGAGTGTCTGCCATAAGGTGATTTTGGATTAGGTGATGCATGAGTTGTCTATGAATACATTTTTCCATAATCTTTGCAAGTGGAGAGAGTATAGCTATTGGCCTATAAATTGGAGAATTCAGTAGAGCTGCATCCTTTGTGAAGTGGGATTACATAGGATCTTTTCCAGATGGTGGGAATTTTAGCTTCTACTATGGTTCGATTGATTAGTATTGAGACGGGGTAAGCAATAGCATCAGCTGATTTTTGTAGGTACTCGGCAGGGAGTTGATCAGCAGAAAGTGTAGTGGGTTTTAATTTTTTGATCAAGGTACGGATAAGTGAAGTGGTGACTGGTTGGAAGCTGAACGCGAGTAGGGTTCTAGGGGTGCTACTTTCAGGACCAGGGGAGCTAGGAGGTAGTTGGCTAGCTAGGGCTTGAATTGTCTCAGTAAAGAATTGGTTAAAACTATCAGAAACATCTTCAGGGGTTTTATCAATAGTAGCAGCAGGGATTGGGGTTGAAGTTTGTCCAGGATGTAGTAGATTATTTAAACCTGCCCAAAACTTCTGAGGGTTATTTTGATTTACTGTCTGTAAATTACAGTAGTATTGTTTTTTGTCTTGTAAAATTGATTTTTTGGTTTCATTCCTGGATTGCCTGTATTTAATGTGATCTTGTGGGTCTTTAGAATAACGTCATAAAGCCCATGCTTTGTTTCTAAGGGTAATTTTGAGTTTAAACTCTATAGAAAGCCATGGTGCAGTTTTTGCATTGGTTCTCTTTGAACGAACAGGTGCATGCAAATCAAGGATCTCAAGGAATTTGTTAATGTATGCTACTGCTTCCTCTAAGGGGAGGTGTTTTAGAATAGACCAATTATATGAGTTTAGTTTTTGTTGGAATTTGGCAGGGTCAAAGTTTTTATTGTTTCTAACCTTTCTGAGTAAGGGTTGTTGGGAATTAATGGTTTTGTGCTTAATTACATATGTGAGAAGGTGATCGCTTAGGCCATTAAGGAGGGTACCAGAGGTGTACAGTTGGGGGTGACTGTTTATGAGTACCCAGTCAAGTATACTTTCTTTATGGTTGGGTTTACCTATCCTGGTAAGGGTAAATATGATTTGTGTAAATGCATGCAGGTTAATATGGGTGGTTGGGGATTCTGAGGAACAGGTGCCCCAGTCTAGGTTAAAGTCTCCACGTAGTAGGGTTTCTTGGGGGTAGTGACATGATAGCCAGTGCAGGATATATTCAAATGTAGATATATTGTTACCTGGGGGAATGTACATACAGATGATATTAATGCATTTATTTTTATTAAGTTGCAATTTGGTGGCAAGACTCTCTGAGTTATTAATCTGAGGAGGTTGTATTACATCTATGATGACATTCAACTCAGATTTATAGAGTACAGCTACCCCACCCCCCATCCTCGAAGCACGATCTAGCCTGTGTATGTCGTACCCAGGTGGTAACACTTCATTGAGAATCTCAGGGGAGTGGACATCCAGAAGTGCATGCAATTCATGTACCTTGTTATTAATGCTTCTAATATTGAGATGACAGACTAGGAGAGAGTTAGTTGGTCTATTAATTGTAGGTTTGTAGCTTAGATTGCAAGTAGAGGGGGTATGTGTATCAAGTGAGTGGGCCAGGGTTGGGGTGAATATCACCACCAAGTATTAGGTTGAGTCTATACTTGGTGATGAACTTCAGGAATTTGTTTATTAGTTTGTGGTAGTGGTTGGATCTAGAGCTAATGTGCCTGGGGTTGAGATGTTGATAGACTGAACAAGATGCTGGATAGGATCTGGTAATGTAAGTATGGTTGAAGGTGGAAGGATTTACAGCTGGGGTGATAGTATGGCCTTTTGGGACCTGAAATCCCGTGAGAATCTGGTTTTCATACAAGGTAAGGAGGTCTGGTATGAACAAGAGAGGTAGTAAAGAGGAGTATATCATTATCTGTGATTCAGCTAGTGAGGTAAGGAACTGTTTTACCTGGTGATGTAACACCAGAAGATAGAGTGGTGAGGTCAAGGTACTGGAAGGGGAATGGGAGAATGCCAGATGAAAGCTAATAGGTGCTATTAAAATGTAGGTAGTAGAATGGGGGTGGGTGGAATTATTCCAGATGAAAGCAGATAGGACTAGAAAGTGGGGGAGTGGCTATAGTACTATAAATTTAGAGGTACTGGGGGCAGGAGGTAATTGGGGGAAGGGAGGGGAGGAAAGAGAGCCCGAGCACAGCGAGGGCAAATGTAGCGGGGCTATTGCAGTTTACAAGCTTTCCTAAGGTGTCCTAAAGCTATAAGGTAAGTATTACAGCTCTTAATTTAAGAGTCAATTTACTTCAGTTACAGGGGAAGGAGGCAACCACTCAAGTAGAAACAAAGGGCCCTATGGCTGACCAATATGGTAACCTGCTTAATTACAAAGCACTGTAAGTGAAAGCTTAACAAATCCTTTGTGTGTGTGCAACCTACTCTGTTTAAATGTTGAGAGAAACTGATTGCAGTCCTGTAGATACCGTTTTGTAGGGAACTGTAGAGTTCAACTATGAAAAGAGAAAATTAGAGATTCTAGGGTAAGCATGAAGGCAACAACAGGCAGTTATTATATAATAATGCATTCAGTTCAACTATGAAAAGAGAAAAGTAGAGATTCTAGGGTAAGCATGAAGGCAACAACAGGCAGTTATTATATAATAATGCATTCAGAAAGGTTTGGTGGGGGTGGGGGGTAAAGTAGCATACTTCAGAATGAACTAAGATTTATAGCTAAGAAACCTAAGCAAGAGAGCAATGCAGTAAATAAACACTTGCCAGATTTTAAAAATATACCAGAAAAACTAAATCAATTATTCACAAATGTACAACTGGAAAATTGCCAGTAAAAGCACTTCAGGTATAGCTAGCCCAAGTTATTCAAGTCATAAAAGTACTTCTTCGATGTGTGTGGGCAATTTAAACATTAAAAAACACATGCAGCAAGGAGGAGCTCTGATTGTACACTTTCTCTACGTACAGGTTCAGTTACGTACAGGTTTAAACACAAATATTACCACAGAAATTCAGTAAAGTCACTAGCTACTTATAGAGCCTCTGAAAATAAAAAGAGCAGTCTGTGCAGAATCATAATTTAGCAGCAGGTCATTCAGTTACACAAAAAACAGTAAAAGATCCGTACAATGAAGAAACTTACATCAAGTCACATCAGGTCATCCAAGGGGGGAAGAGAGAGAGAAATCCTAAGCACCTAGATTTGAAAATGATGCCTGTACTGAACTGTAGCAGTTTAACCTGTTTGATGAAAGAGGGGGGTGGGGGAAAAGAGAAGGCAGTGGGAGTGGTTACAGGGAATACCCTGATTCACTCAAGACACCACACCAGAGATAAGTTGACTGTAAGGGCCTAAAATCTGCACTCAGCACTGTCTTATTTGCACTCAGTACTTTAATTTTAATGTTACTTGCACTCAGCACTGTAATTTCACTTATGTTTAGCAGGAAAGACAGACCAACAGTATACAATTTTGGGAATATTTACAAGGGCTTCTTGTTCAAATGTCAGGCTATGGCAGTTTACAAGGATTCCTAAGGTGTCCTAAAGCTACAAGGTAAGTATTACCTCCCAACCGTTTCGAATTACTCGGTTTTTACCGAGTTTTGGGGTCCAAATGAAGGGGTGCCACGATTCCCGAGTGGCACCCCTTCATTTCCGATTTTCTTTCTTTAAAATTTGGCTGTCGGTGCTGACGTCATCACGTGTGCGATGACGTCAGCACCGTCAGGCTACCAGCCAGTCGGAATTGAGCTCAAGGAGCTCGCATGAGTCACATGATTTGCATCATCATTTCCAAATTCCAGCTAGCAGGTTGAATTAACCGCGAAGCTGAAGTAACGTGGATAGCAAGCCAGGAAGCTGAAGCAAAAGCAAAAGCAAATGTGGACGTGGATAGCATCGGTCTGGGAAGCTGAAGCAAATGGGGACGTGGCTACAGCGAGGAATAAGAGAGCGAGGAAGCTGAAGCAAATGGTGGATACAGCGGTAACAGCGGATAGCAGCAGCATGGGGAACGGGAACAGAGGGTTGCGAGGATGGTAGCAGCATGGGGAACAGCAGCCCGATAGGAAGAGCACTACTCAGGGTAAGTGTGTGTGTGTGTGTGTGTGAATATTTGCTTCAACCAAATTATATGAGCGTTGACCATGAATACGACATTTGCACAACTGATTAAATTCCAGAGGATATTGTACTGGTCATCTCTCTTTGTAATCTTCTAACCTGCTCCAAGCGGATTATGGTTCACTGGCCAAAAGGAGTCTATTGACAATTTTTCTGCTAAGAGTTAGTATGAGGCTTGAGCTCACTAGTGTTATAATAGTGAGGAGATAGTACATTTATGCCACTGTATTTCTACGTTTGTGAACTGTTGTCCTGGTCGTGCTTTGGTCTGCCCTCATTTTAACCAGTTTAGCAATCTGAATGCTTTATCTGCTACCCTTCACTGCAGTTTTTCCTGCTTAGCCTGGGCATATTCAGTTATACCATTCAAGACACATGGCTATGGGCTTATTATTTAAGCTTTGCATTTCATGTAGGAATGGGAAGAAATGAGGATTGTTCCAATACATCTTCAACATCTGATAGAGAAACTATATGCTACAGCAAGACAATATTATGTAGTGTTTCAAGTATTTTTTTTGTTGAGTGAAATTAATGCAAAGTCTGTCAATAGGTTCACTAGATTAATTGTGAAAAAATGTTATCTAAATAATTGTAGCATTTGTTCAAAATATTCTAGAATTTTAAGATGCAGGAATCAAAATGTGTTGCTTTATTCATTCCATGGAGTACAGCAAGCCAAAATGCAGTTATTTCTTTGAAATTCAAAAGACTCAAGACTTTTGCTGACAAGTCTGTGGTCAGTTGGATTACTGTACTAGCTCTTATTTGTATTGTAAGTCTTGCCAGACTGTTATTGCAAAAGGCTCATGTGGTATATCTAATGGAAACTAACATTCTGATAAAATCAATAAATTTACTATCTGCTCTTTTTATTTTTTTATCTGTCTTAAAGACAGAATTATGTGTTGTTTAAAGTCTCATAGTCAGGTCATCAGAGTTTTAAGTGACGAGCCACTGTGTTTTTAACCTAATTAGAATTAGACTAATAAGGATGAACAAAAGCTTTAAATATCTTTTATTAAAAATCATTGCATGTGTCTCACTTAGTAACAGACAAATTACCAATCAAGACAGTGAAAAATGTAATATGTCTATCTTTCAATGATTTATCATATGTTCTGGCTGCAGGGGGACTCTGGTGCCATGTTTTGGTTGTCTGTTCTTCAATTTGCATTCAAAAGTTTGTATCCCACAATTCCATTGGAGTGGGTGGGGTTACATACTTATGTATGCAAATTAGATGTTAATCAGCGTACAGATTTGTACCGATTTTTCATGGGCCTTGTCCAGATTTTTATATTTCCAGGTTGAGAGGTATGATTACAGCTCTTAATGTAAGAATCAATTTACTTCAGGGGAAGGAGGCAACCACTCAAGTAGAAACAAAGAGCCCTATGGCTGACCAATATGGTGACCTGCTTAATTACAAAGCACTGTAAGTGAAAGATTAACAAATGCTTTTTGTGTGTAACCTACTCTGTTTAAATGTTGAGAGAAACTGATTGCAGTCCTGTAGACACCGCTTTGTAGGGAACTGTAGAGTTCAACTCGGAAAAGAGAAAAGTAGTTCAACTGGACGTATAAGAGAATTTAAGTACCTTTATCTGCACTTTTTAAAAAAAAAATACAGTATTTAAACTGATTTTAATGGTGTTGCAGGAATATTAACTGAACTGTAAGTTAGTCAGTTTTTGCTGAATTTTATTGTTTGCTAGTAATTACAGGTGTGGGGGTAGCCACATTCTTTGATTTCCTGTCCTTGCCTATTTAAGTGGTACAGTGTGAAATATTTTCTGCTTAAAAACCGGAGCTTTGGCCGTCTAAGAACTAGCTGTATTCAACTGGACGTATAAGAGAATTTAAGTACCTTTATCTGCACTTTTTTTTCCAAAAAATACAGTATTTAAATTGATTTTAACTGTGTTGCAGGAATATTAACTGAACTGGAAGTTTTGACTCTGCTCTTCAGTTAGTTCCACCCACCCTCCCTGTTTTTGTTTTGGTGTTAATCTTAGTGGCCTTGAAACTGCCCGCCCCTCTTGTAAATTTGTGTTTGGATACTCCTGGGCCCATCTCATTTGCTCACTCAACTGAGTGCAGTGAGATCATATTCTGATTTCAGGCACTCCTACTGTGTACAAAGAGAGCATCTGGGAAACTGAAAAAAAAATTAAGCTTGTTTCCTGCCTTTCCTGTTAAGTGGTATAGACTATTTGTAGGCTTCTGAGCCCCCAAGCCCTTCTGTGTTGGAGGGAAGCCTTCTAGCTTAGTTTTTTTTTTCTTATAACTAGCCAGTTTTCTAGTTTCAGATTCTAGTTTCAGCACTCAAATCTGTTTCTTTGATCTCAGCACCTGTTCAGAAAAAAAGAAAATGTCATCTGCTTTTACTGTACTTTATTTTACTTTTGCATCATCTTAAAAATACTCAGTTGTATTTATTACTGCTTAGTGTAACTCATTCTAAGCCTTTTGGTTTAAACACTTGGGCTTCGGACCAGTTGTTTTGCACTGAGAGGGTTTGTGGTCTGCACTGTAGCGACAGAACAAATAGCTTACATCCTTCTAGGTTGGGAAATGCTGATTGAGGGCTCAGTGTCTGTTATTCTAAAAGTGTATTAATTCTGGTTTAAGCACTTGGGCTTTCAGGCCAGTTATTTTACATTAAGAGGGTTCATGGTCTGCACTCTTGTGGGAGGAGAGGCTGGACTCTGCCCTTCTGAGCTGGGAATTTCTGGTTAAAGGCTTATAGTGCATGCATATCTGAACTGCTTCTTACTGAAGTTGGTGCGCATTGTTTGCTGTGGCATAGACTGGATTCGGGCCTGCTGGATCTAGCTTTGTTTATATGCTTGTTGTTTGTTTGCTTGTTATTTCCCTGGAACGCTAATTCCACCTAATACGCGGCTTCTCAGTGCTTCTGTGGATCACTAGTGATATCTGCATTGCTTACTGTACTTATTTCCTTGTTTCACTTGAAAGAAAGTTACTGTTTGTCATTTTTGCATTTAAGTTACCTGTAACACATTGCACTTAAGTTACCTGGCACTTGATCACTAAAGCAATTATATAAGTGAGCACTAAAAATTAAAAGCACTACACCCTCACTCCCCACTGGCCCTTGTTTTCAATTATAAAATAATTCCCAATATTATTCTAGCATGTCCAAAGGTCAGTTGTCAATCTCCTCTCAGCTGGTGAATCTGGGAATATTGAGGCAATGTTACAACTGCCTCATGTACACAGACAACCCTCTCCTCCTCCCAACAAATGTGAGAGATGCAACCATATAGCCAAACTGGAGGCTAAGCTCTCTCATCTCAGTACTGGCGTAACCAGTCAGGAGGAGAACTAAACCACACTCACTACAATTCCAGTCTCACATAGACCTACCACGACAGCAAACCAAACACAAACACACAAAAACATACTCGGAGGCTCTAACTAAAAATCTGACTAAGCAACAGAGACCTCCAAAGCAGACACCCAAGCAACCGCTACCCCAAAACAAAACACGTGCAACACATAGCTCACAAAGCCAGTGTGCCAAACAGTCACAGCCCTTAAGGCTAAACAACACACCTGATACACTTGTAATAGGCGACTCTATCGTCAGGCACACTGACGTCCCGCTCACCAGGCTGAACAAGGAGAAGGTCACGGTGAGCTGCCTGTCGGGCGCTAGGATCCGCCACATAACAAGCACTCAGGTCACTCCAAGGCAAGTACAAATATGACTCAGTCATTGTCCATGCTGGTGTGAATGACCTGAGACGTACCTCCCTGGACTACATGAAAAGAGACATAGAGGAACTCTCTGAGCATGTAGCCCTGGTCGGTATGACCCTGACCTTGAGTAGCATCTTACCCTCACCAAGAATGATGCCACAATATGAAGACAAGATGATCAATTTCAACAATTGGCTTAAGTACTGGTGTTATTCAAAGGGGATCCAATGCCTGTCAGCTTGGGATGATATGCTCGACAAGCCACGATGCTTCGCTAGGGACGGCTTGCACCTGTCACCCCTGGGCTTTTGGATATTGGCAAAGGCTCTTGCTACCCCCATAGTGCCTTTTTTAGGCAAGGCTCAAAAGACAAACCCACCTCCATAGGTATCACAAGGGATAAGAAACTAAGAGTAATGCTACTCACTCAATGCCAGAAGTCTAAACCTCAAGATGCACACACTCGAAACTCTCCTTAGCATGGAGAACATAGATATCTGTGCAGTAACAGAAACCTGGTTCAGGGCTCCCGAGAGCACCCCAGCACTACCAGGTTATACCTCATACTATGCTTTTTGGCCCCAAAACTTGGACCGAACCACAAAAGGGGGGGGGGAGTATCGATATTCAAAGATACCTACACCTCCAGGTTGATGGCAAAGCATGAACCATCAGAGATTATCCATGTGCAACTAACAGTGGGTAAAACTGCCTTCCAGTTTATAGCCTGCTACAGACCACCCACCCAAACCCAGGAACCCCACTCGGCCTTCCTGAGAACACTGGAAAATATGAAGGTCTCTCCAAACACCATTATATTGGGTGACTTCAACTACCCAAACATAGACTGGGAGCATTACTCTAGCTCCAACACCCTAGCCCAAAGGTTCCTAGAATTTATAAACTCAAATGCTATGGAACAACTTGTTACCACTCCCACAAGAGGGGAAAACATACTGGACCTGATCATCACCAACATTGGGACTCTATGCTCCAGACCAGAAGTGTATCCCTCACTGTTTAGATTAGACCATAAACTAATCTCACTGGATATTCACATCCCGACCCCACCCCCTGCCCAGAAAACCACAGTGAAAAACTTCTCTAAAGCAAATTTCACACTCCTCAAAACTGAGGTGGAATCCTTCAAAGCCCCCGGGCCTGTGGAAAATACAGCCCAGACCACAGAATCCTTTATAAACGCATTCTATGAACACTTTCAAGAATGCATGGATCATGCGATCCCAAATAAAACCAAGACCCAATCCTCCAAAGGCAGACGTCCTGTCTGGTGGACCCCAGCCATAAACAAACTATACAATAGAAGGAGGAAGCTACTAAATGATAGAGCAAAATCCCAAAAAGGGAAGGCATCACTGATCAGTATTAGCAAAAATCTACGTGCACTCATAAAATTGTCTAAGGCCAGTTTCGAGAGAAAAATTGCACAGGACACTAAGGATAATCACAAGGCTTTCTTTAGTTATGTTAGGAACCTGGATGGTAATTCCCAGATATGCTCAGAATTAGTCCAAAATGACAAAAAATACACCGAACCCACAGACATTGCCAACATCCTAGCTGACAGGTTCAGTGCAAACTTCTCCCCCCCTCCCCACCAAAAGGGCAAATATCTATCCCAGCAGAGTGCTGCCCCCTGACATCTCAGATGCTCAGGTAAGAGCCACCCTCTCCAAAGCAAAAAAACACAGCATCAATGGGACCAGACGGTGTCCTGGGCTGCATCCTATATGAACTCCAAGAAGAGCTAAACCCAAACATAAAACTACTGTTCAATCTCAGCCTTACTACAGGATATGTGTCCAAAGAGTGGCGTACAGCAACAGTGGTCCCTCTCCATAAAGGTGGTGCCTCAACGGATCCTGGAAACTATCGCCCCATAAGCCTGACTAGCTTGGTCTGCAAAGCTATGGAAAGGATCATCATGGACCTCATAAAGAAAGATATTGGGGACCAACAGACACTGGATCCTACTCAGTTCGGCTTTGTAAAGGGCAGATCCTGCCTCTTAAACCTGGTTGATTTCTTTGAAACAGTCACCAAGGCCATTGACGAGGGGAAGGTGGTCCACACAGCCTACCTGGACCTCGCAAAAGCCTTCAATAGAATACCCCACTCGGGCATTATAGAGAAGCTCACCAGCTTAAATATAAACCCCTATGTCACTAGATGGGTTGCAAACTGGCTCAAGGACAGAACCCACATGGTTAGAATTACTGGAGCCATGTCAGTATCCAAACCAGTTACAAGTGGCATCCCACAAGGCTCAGTCCTGGGACCTCTCTTGTTCGGTATATATTTCTCGGAGGTACAGGCCAACACGGAAGGACTGTGGCTGACCAAGTTTGCAGATGACTGCAAACTGGGTGCCATAATCAACTCTCCAGCCAACACAAGCATCATCCAAAAGGGCCTCATAGAAACAGACAACTGGTGCCAGAGCCATGGCCTCAAGCTAAACGCCAAAAAGTGTATAGTCATCCCCTTTGGCAAAAACAAAGTGCCCACAAATTACCACATAGGTGGTAATCCATTAAGTACAGAAGTCATTAGGGACCTGGGGACCCAAGTTGATAGCAATCTCTCATTTGACAACCATGTGGCCAAAGTGGTTAGAAAAACATTTTATATAGCCCACCTAATCATGAAGGGATTCACATCTAGATCAGGGGAGGTCATCGTGCCTCTTTACTCATCCCTCATCAGGCCCATAATTAAGTACAATGCCCCTTTTGGGATGTACCTTACCAGACACCTGCAGCAACTGGAAAGACCCCAAAAGTACCTCACCAAGAGGATCAAAGGGCTCAAACAGATGCCATATGCTGCCCGGTTAAAGAAACTCCAGCTCTACTCAGTGGCATACCGCCTGTTCAGAGGTGATCTGTCCCTGACATATAAAGCCATGTCCAACCCGGAATTAATGGACATGCTGCACCTCAGAAAATCCAAATCCCATCGAGCTACGTGTGCGAGAGACTTGAACCTCAGCACTGAAATAAATAGGACATGCTGGAGGGACAGATTCATAACCCAGAGGCTCCCTTCACTCTGGAATAAAATCCCAGTCCAGGTTAGGCAGAGTCCCTCATTGACTCTCTTCAAGAGGAATCTTGATGAGTGGATGGGAGATCGTAGGTTTACCCCGGGTATCACTTCTGTGTCACTGTTAGACGGAGGCACAGTATACTAACCTCGAAAAAGGGCATAGCAAAATTATTTTAAAATGGGTGGCGAAAGCCAAACACATTCTGGCTAGGCTTATAAATGCCCTAGGGCAGATAGCCTAGTATGAACCTATTTATTAGCAAATCAAACTTCTTACGAAGGATAGAGCAAAACTGTGAGAAAAATCAGGGAAGATCTGTGAAATCAGAGACAGTTACAGGTATGCATTACTCCTCACAGAGGTAAATAAAAGTGTCTTACCCCTACTGCTGTTCGACGACTGCTGGACAGCAGTACAGTCACTGAGGTGGTGTGCCAGTACCAGTGTTGCCCAATGTATTGCTATTTGCTGAAATAAGTACACAACTAGTATTGCTATGGTGTGTGTGTGTGTAAAAATGTATCACTGATTTTTTTTTCCTCTGCATACACCCAATATGCCAGGACACATACATTATTCTTCTGGATATCAGTGAAATATGTAGCTAACAAGTAATTATATTTCAAAAGTAATGCATAAAATATATCAGAATATTCAGAGACTTCAGTCCTCAAGGAGCCTGGTGGCCCCCACTTTCCAGACTGAATACATTGATACAAGGTGCTCATCATCCTTGACTCCA
>NC_056743.1:349251803-349284303 GCF_019279795.1 Protopterus annectens | reverse complement strand
TAAATCCAGTTGGACTAGCCCGGTCAACAAATGTAAAATAAAAATAAAAATAAAAATTTATATATATGGGTCCACAGAAATACAAATGAAGAACCATGCACACGTATTTATATATATATAGGGACAATGAAATACAAATGAAGCACCATGTACACATATTTAAATATATAGGGACAATAAAATACAAATGAAGCACCATGTACACATATTTAAATATATAGGGACAATAAAATACAAATGAAGGACCATGCACACGTATTTATATATATATATGGACAATGAAATACAAATGAAGCACCATGTACACATATTTAAATATATAGGGACAATAAAATACAAATGAAGGACCATGCACACGTGTGTATATATATATATATATATATATATATATATATATATATATATATATATATATATATATATATATATATATATTTATATTTCTATAGGGACAATGAAATACAAATGACGCACCATGCACATGTGTTTATATATATGGTCCCCTGAAATATTGAACCAAGAATGGAAAGAGAAATTAGAATGACTGAATAAAATTGGTAATTACCAACAATGTTATGGGTATGTGAATTCTCAAAGAAAAAGTCTTACTACAATCATACCTCTTCAAATGAATGAAACATAAGGAAGGACAGTATGAGACTGCTAAATGTCTTAATAACCATTTTGAAAATGTGAGGAAAACTAAACCAAATAATACTAACAATGGCGTTAGAACAAGGAACCTGCCCTATTCTGACTGAAGATGTTAAGGAATCCCTAGTCAAAGTTACAAAAAACATAAACTCCACAGGACCGGATTGTATCTCTGGACAGTTAGTCAGCAAGGTCTCTAATAAATTATAATAGCCATTAACTTAAATGCTCAGTGAGTTATTGACAAGATGAATTGTCCCCAAGGGTTGGATCACATCATAAGTCAGTCCTATCTATATAGTGATGGAAACAGGGAAATATCGAGTTATTGACTAATTAGTTCTATCTCCATAAATGATAAATACTTTGAAAGCTGCTTCTAACACAACTAAAAAGGGGCATCAAAAATAAGCCCAGTATTGACCAATGGTAATTTTTGTTCAAGACTGGTCAATCTTCCTTGGCCTGCTAGACATGGTTTTATGATAACATCACTAAACTAACTGACAAAGGAAATTAATTTGCAATGCTATAGCCTGATGCATCTAAGACATGTGACATGCTTCATGACCATATACTAAGCAATGTATGTATGTTAAATGTCACCCATATATAATCCGCTGGTTAGGAAATGACATGTGACATGCTTCATGACCATATACTAAGCAATGTATGTATGTATGTTAAATGTCACCCATATATAATCCGCTGGTTAGGAAATGACATGTGACATGCTTCATGACCATATACTAAGCAATGTACGTATGTTAAATGTCACCCATATATAATCCGCTGGGTAGGAAATGAGACGAGTGCTAGAGAGCAAGCAGCGGCAGAGCAATAAATCAGGGATACCACAAGGCCATATACTGGGTACAATATTATTTAATTTGGTAATTGCTGAATGTTAAGTTGTCTATCTCGCCTTCATTCTTGCTGGATGGGTTCGGAGCCGACCTCGGCTCCGACTCGGCCACTCTAAAGCTCGAGAGTTGGTTCCACCGGCTCGAGGCTCCCCTTATATCCCACAATGCTAGGCGAGAGTTACCTCAGATCTCGTTTGCCGCTACAGCTTCGAGGTTGGTTATTCTACCGGTTCCTGGTAAGTTTTAACTTTTTCTATAAAAAGTTACTCTTGTTTCCCCTTTTTTAGTTTAATTATTCCTAAATTAGTGTAGTTTATTAAACTCTATCCCCGATCCTATTTTCTTCCCGTTTCTTGTCAAAAGAACTTTTAGTTCTTCCCTTGGGCCTTAGGCCTTCCCTTCCCTAGGGAGTGTTTGTGTAGTGTACTACTGCTTATTGTACTTATTTTTAGTATACTTTTACTATAATTGTGTTTTTTGACAGGGTATAACTGGTGTGTTTGAGTGTGTGTTTGTGTTCACCAGTTAGGCTATGTCTAAAGAAGCAAAGGTCTCGATTCAAGAAGTGTGATGCGTGCTGTCAGAAAATGTCTCTGACAGACGCTCACACTTCTTGTCTATTGTCTGGGGCCTTTGCACCTGCAGGACTCCTGTGCTGTCTGCCATGGCTTCAGCCCCAGGGTCCTGCAGGAAAGAAAAAACAAGCTCATTTTGAGAGGCTTGTTGAAGCCTGAGGATTCCCTGTCTGTCTCAACAGGGAAGCCCTCCAAGGCATCGAGGTCTTCGGCTCCGGCTTCTGAGCCGAGACCTCAGGTTGTTCAACCTTTGCCTTTATCGGCTCCGGCTGGAGCCGATAAGACTCAGTCCACAGTTTCTGTGGCTCCCTCGGCTCCGGCCGGAGCCGAGGTTATCGAGGTACCCGTGTCGGCTCCGACAAGATCTTCGGAGCCGACAACCAGAAAGAGGTCTAGGTCACCTTCTCTTGGCTCCGTTCATTCGGCTCCAGGTTCTCCCCTGCTGTCTGAACGGAGCCAAAGGTCTCATTCCTCTAGGTCATCGAGGTTGTCTGATCATGACCTTCAGAGGGTGGTGAGTCGACTACTCAAGTCTGAGGCACTAGCCCAGATGCTTCAGAGCCCGACTCATCAGTCGGTGCCTGTCGGTCCATCAACTCCTTCCTCCTTCGACTCTCTTGAGCTCGGAGCCGGGTCGTGTCGGAACCGAGACTGTGGTCACCTCGGAGCCGAGACAATTGTCTTCGCCCGTCGTGCTCCGTTTTCTTCCATGGAGGAATCTCGGTGCCGGACTTCCCTCGTCGGCTCAGAGGGGTGAGTGGCATCGGACCCTTGTCCGACCCCCTCTCCCTCTCGGTGCTTGGCGCTGGTGAGTTCAGCTCCGACATCGGCCTCGAGCCATCACTGTCGGTGCCGAGGGGGTCTTTAGCTCCTCGGGCGGGGACCTCTGGCTCTGCCTGACAGGGGTGCTTTCGAGGTCATGCGGGTGTGTTAGAGCCTGGCTCTACTCCACAGTCGGCTCCTTCAGCCCCTCCCTCTATGCTGCCTCAGGGTAAGTCGACTCACTCCCTCATCCCGGACCGCAGAGAGCCAACTCCTCAGGAGCCCCTGTGGGATTTCATCCTCTTCCGAGGCCTCTCCTGATTTGGCAGAAGAGCCCCTCGGAAGAGGAAGTGCAAGAGGAAGCACATTGACTCACCTGAGTCTATCACGTCCGACACAGATCTGGATGATTCTGAGGGTTCCCCCCGTTCCCCTTCTGAAGATGTCTCTTTTGCAGACATTCTGGAGATCCTTAAACAGAGGGGAAATTGGCCAGCCCTCAACCCTTCGGAGGACGAATCTGTGTATCTTGAGGCGTTTGGCTCTCGTCCTTCCACCTCCTGGGTGTCCCCCCCCCTCGACCCCCTCACGCAGGTGGCTGCTAAAAAGGCATGGACGGCTCCTGATTCAGTGGACCCCACTCCCAGGAGACCCTCCAAATTCATCACAGCTCCAGCAGACAAGGAATTTTTATCAAAAGGAGTCTCTGTGGATGCTATGGTGGTAGCTGCCGCCACAAAGAAGGAACTGGCTGATCCTTCAGTGCCTGTCCATCCACCTAACAAGGAATCTAGGTCCATGGATAGGTACGGGAAGCGGATGTTCTCCTCAGCGACATTTACTATGCGTTCGCTGAATTACCTGTGCCATTTCACTCGTCTTCAAAGGGACTTGATCAAAGAAGCGAGTGAAATGCTTAAGGACCCTACAGCTGCGGGTTTCAAGAAAAATGAACACGCAGCTGGCTATCCTTAATTCTATTTCCAACTCCTCCATGCGCCTCCTCTCTTATGCGGCCGATGGAGCGAGCAGAGCCGCTGGAACAGGGGTAGCCTTACGTAGGCACGCCTGGATGCGGCTATGCAATTTTGCGGAACCTTTCAAGACGTCTTTCACAAACTCCCCTTTGATGGATCATCCCTTTTTGGTCCACAAGTGAAAGAAACCCTGACTAGGTGCGAGACGGATGGCAAGACCCTTTCTGCCGTCGGAGTCCATTTTTCCACTCCTTCTAGGCCTTACCCCAAAGGCCAGAAGGGGGGAAAGATGTGGTTCCGTAAACAATCTCAAGGGACTTCGCCTGATGCACAGAGTCGGTTCCCCGCCAGAGGCAGAGGGGAACAACAATGGTAGACGTCGCCCGAGAGGCAGAGGGGCTCCGCAGAACCAGGGCAATCGAGAAACGTCTTCCGATAAGCGCTTTCAGCATCCCTGAGGTGTTGCCCGTCTGCCCATCTTCGGAGGCAGTCGGGGAAGATTGTCACTGTACCCAGAAGCCTGGCTATCCTTGACACAAGACAAATGGGTACAGTCCATCATTTCCGAAGGTTATTCTATTCCCTTTCTTCGTTCTCCAAGTCAGTCAAAAAATCCCTTCCAGATGTTCCACCCGCTCAAAGGGATATAGCAGCTTTGGAAATTTCAAAACTGCTTGCAAAAAGAGCTATTCAGCCAGTGCCAGCAGACCAACTAGGATCCGGAATCTACTCAAGGTTCTTTTTAGTTCCAAAGAAAACAGGGGACTGGAGACCAATTTTGGATCTCAGTATCTTGAACAGATCGGTCAAGAAAACAAGATTTCGGATGGTCACGCTGCAATCCATTCTTCCCCTGTTGGGAAAAGGAAACTGGATGTGCTCTATAGACCTTCAGGACGCGTACTATCACATAAAAATGAACAGGCGCTCCAGAAGATTCCTCCGCTTCAGGCTGGGAACCAGTCATTTTCAATTCAGGGCCCTGCCCTTTGGTCTCACCACTGCCCCGGTGTTTACCAAATGCATGGCGGTGGTAGCTTCTCACCTGAGATGACAAGGATTCCAGGTGTTTCCATATTTGGACGACTGGCTCCTCACAGCTCCCACCAAGCATCTCCTTCTGATGGCCAGAGATTACACTTTTCGCGTCTGTCAAAACTGGGTATCTCAATAAATTGCGAAAAGTCTGTTTTGTCGCCTTGTCGTACTATTACCTACATAGGCAAAATTAGATACTGTAAACATGTCTGCAACACTAACGAACCAAAGGATATCAGACATTCAAAAATTGGTATCACTACTTCTCAACAACAACAGAGCCAAAGCCAGGTTAGTTCTAAAGGTGTTGGGAATCATGGCAGCGCCATACCCTCCTTCCATTGGCCAGATACCACATGCGGATCCTTCAGTGGATGCTCTTTTCTCAATGGTCATACCAGGAACTTCCAATGTCTCACACCATTATGATCACGCAAGCATGCAAAAGCATCTCATGTGGTGGATGTCTTCCCCAGCTCCTGTTGGGGAGACCATTTGTTCCACCTCCTCCGGTTGCTACTCTGACAACGGATGCCTCCCTGATCGGGTGGGGGCATTATCAGGGCAGGACAGTCCAGGGCACATGGCAACCAAACGAATGCCACTTGCACATAAATGTTCTGGAGATGAGAGCAGTGCTTTTAGCGTTGCAAGCCCTTCAACACTCTCTTCCCTTGGGAACGATTGCAATCCAGACAGACAATATGTCTGTAGTGTGGTACATCAACAAACAAGGCGGAACCAGATCATACCCCTGTGTCGAGAAGCACTCAGACTGTGGCAATGGGCGATTTCTTCTCAGCGTTTTCTGATAGCAACGCACATCCCGGAAGTCCAATCACATTGCGGACAAGTTGAGCAGAGCTATTCTCATGCCTCACGAGTGGTCTCTGAAAGACTCTGTAGTGAGAGAGATTTTTCTCAAGTGGGGTCAGCCTTGCTGCGATCTTTTTGCTACTCCCCAAAACAGCAAGTGCAGAGAATACTTCACTCTATTCCCTTTAGCAGGCCAACCCAGCAGGGAGGCGGTAGTCCAAGTTTGGCCCTGGGGACTTCTGTATGCATTTCCTCCTTTCCCACTGATCTCTCAAGTAATACAGAAAGCTATCGCTCAGAAGGCCTCATTGATCCTCATTGCTCCTTACTGGCCTCGACAAGTGTGGTTCCCCTTTCTGCATCGATTTCTTTTGGGCGACCGTGGAATCTGGACCTAGTTCCAGATCTTTTGATCCATCAGTCGGGTCAGTTTCATCGCTCCCTCCCTCTCTGAACCTCACTGCTTGGTTCCTCCACTTCCAACCGTAGCCAGGCTTCCTCAATTATCTCACTCTGTTAGAGATATTTTGATAGCTTCCCATAAATCTTCCACTCGAAAGATTTATTTGAGTAAGTGGAAACGATTTTCATATTGGGCACAAGGAAAGGACATAGATCCTTTCACCGCTTCCATCCAACTAGTCCTCGATTTTCTTGCTGAACTCTTCCATGCAGGTTCATCTCCATCTACTCTTAAGGTTCAATTGGCAGCTATTTCTAATTTCCATGTGGGTATTTCTGAATCCGCCCTAATGTCCCACAAACTCTGCAAAGCCTTTTTGAAAGGAGTTTTTCTGCTCAGACCTCCTGTAAGAAATCCTCCTTCTCCTTGGGACCTAAATTTAGTTCTTGCTTCTTTGATTCTTTCCCCTTTCGAACCTGCAGCTTCATGTTCCTTAAAGTTATTATCATGGAAAACTCTCTTTCTGGTGGCTATCACATCAGCTAGAAGAATTTCAGAACTTCAAGCACTCAGTTGTCGTTCTCCTTACCTTGTGTTCCATAAGGACAGAGTTTCCTTACGAACTAACCCATCCTTTTGCCTAAGGTGGTTTCAACATCAAATCTAAACCAGTGCATTGACCTCCTGTCTTTTCCGGAGTATTCAAATAGGTCTGAACAAAAATTACACTGTCTGGATGTTCATCGTCAATTAAGGTACTACTTGGACAGGACGAAACAATTCAGAAAATCTGATCAGCTGTTTGTCTCCTATGTGGAAAGCAGAAAGGGACTTCCAGTTTCAAAGGTATCTTTATCCAGATGGCTAACATCTCTGATTACCCTTGTTTATGAGATTAGACACAAAAACTGCCTAATAAGCCTAAAGCCCATTCCACCAGAGCTTTGGCTACTTCTCTAGCCTTCCAAGACAGACTGCCTATTGACACCATTTGTGCAGCGGCTACTTGGGCTACTCCTCACACTTTTATTTCCCATTATAAGTTGGATTTAGCTTCTAGGCATAGAGCTAATTTTGGTTCCACTGTTCTCAGGAGTCTGTTCCGTTAGGCCACCCGGGACAAGGTGCTAGGGGCGGTCCCATCCAGCAAGAATGAAGGCGAGATAGACAACTTAACATATAGAAGTTATGTTCTTACCATAACGTTCCATGTTAGTTGTCTTCTTCTCGCCTTCTTCTTCGCCCACCCTCCTTCCCCTGGCCTGGACAGACCTAGAGGAGTTGTGATCGTGACCTCTCTTTCTACCACCTCTTTCTTAGCTATATGCTATTATGCATATTTCTTGTTTCAGGATGTAGGTCACCCTTCTTCTCCCTGTTGTTAGAGGTGGTCTCTGTTATAGTTATTCTGTTTTATACTGTTACTATCTTAAGCTGGGGTTAGCTTACAAACGAGATCTGAGGTAACTCTCGCCTAGCATTGTGGGATATAAGGGGAGCCTCGAGCCGGTGGAACCAACTCTCGAGCTTTAGAGTGGCAGTCGGAGTCGGGCCGAGGTCGGCTCCGAACCCATCCAGCAAGAAGAAGGCGAGAAGAAGACAACTAACATGGAACGTTATGGTAAGAACATAACTTCTATTTTCCCAACATCAACTATTTTTTTAAATATGTAATTGTGAAGTTGACTGCAAGACAGGAACAGTACTTCAGAAAACTAAAGAGAATTCAACTGAATACTTATGTTGAAAAAAATCAAAAACATGGCTTTAAACTAAAGTTTTTTTATTTATTTATTGATTTATTTTACTTCTTTATTTATCTTTTGTTGAACAGGTTAGTCCTATTATGCTAGTAGCCTCTTTTTAGTGGACTGCTCAGGTGGTATTTGTACTACCAGGGAAATGTTGGAAGAGCATTAAGGAACTTTCCCTACAGTTTTTGATTGATGCTATGGGATCTTTTACATCCACCTGAGCTGCCACCAACTAAAGTAGATGGGGCCTCAGTTTCACATATGATCCAAAGGATGGCACAGTAAGGAGTCCAGTACCCTCATATGCTACACTGCAGAGTCAGCAATTCCCCTACCTGGTGTACAAATGAAGCACAGTGTACACGTATTTATTTAAATGGGTCACTGAATTACAAATGAAGCACCATGCACATGTATTTATATATAGGGGTCTTCTGAAATGCAAATGAAGCACCATGCACACATATTTCTATATATGGGTTAACTGAAATACAAGTGAAGCACCATGCACATGTATTTAAATATAGCGGTTCCTTGAAATACAAATGAAGGACTATGCACATGTATTTATATATATGGGTCCCCTGAAATACAAATGAAGCACCGGGCACATGCATTTATATATATATATGGGCCCCCTGAAATACAAATGAAGCTCTGTGCACACATATTTATATATATATGTATATATATATATATATATATATATATATATATATATATATATATATATATATATATATATATAATATATATATATATATATATATATATATGTGTGTGTGTGTGTGTGTGTGTGTGTGTGTGTGTGTGTGTGTGTGTGAACAGAAATACAAATGAAACACCATGCACACATATTTATATATATGGGTCCACTGAAATACAAATGAAGCACCATGGACACGTATTTATACATATGGGTCAACTGAAATACAAATGAAGCACGGTCCACACGTATTTATATATAAATAGGTCCACTGAAATACACATGAAGCACCATGCACATGTATTTAAATATATGGGTCCCTAGAAATGCAAATGAAGCACCCTGCACACTTATTTATATATATAGGTCCAGTGAAATACCAATGAAGCACCATGCACACTTATTTAAATATATGGGTCCACTGAAATACAAATGAAGCACCATGCACACATATTTATATTTATATATATATACATGGGTCCACTGAAATACAAATAAAGCACCATCCACAAGTGTTTATTTATAAACTGGTCCACTGAAATACAATTGAAGCACTCTGCCCACGTATTTATATATATGGCTCCCCTGAAATACAAATGAAGCACCATGCACACGTATTTATATATATGATCCACTGAAAAATAAATGAAGCACCAAGCACATATATTTAGATACATGAGTCGACTGAAATACAAATGAAGCACCATGCACACGTATTTATATATATGGGTCAACTGAAATACAAATGAAGCACCATGCACACTTGTTTATATATATGTCCACTGAAATACAAATGAAGCACCATGCACAGGTATTTATTTTTATTTATTTTATTTTACATTTATTGACCGGGATAGTCCAACTGGATACATTACCATTTTCAGCGGAGGCCCGGGGAGAAAAGCTCCAAGATAATAATTGACATTGAACATTTAGTAAATGCTAGTTTCAAGCAGATTACAGTCATAAGCAATACCAGCATTTAGCACATATAGTACTAACTTATTATAAAACATTTTACAAAATATAACATTATTTTCAAAGTTAAACATACATAACATTATATTCAGGTTTAAGACACACTGAGCAGCAGTTATACAATTGACCCTTTCGTTTGAAGTAGTTGAAGATAAGGCACCTAAGAAATAGAGAGGTCACTAGTCGGGGTTAGTGCAAGGACATAACCAATGAGTTTTGAAGCATTTCTTGAGTTTGTTTTTGAATTGAGTTGATTGAGGGTTCTAGGGTCAAATCAGCTGGGAGTCTCTTCCATGTTATTCCAACAGAGTTGGCAAACAGAGAGTCCCCAGCTGAGTAGTTGTATTTGTATTTTTGAACTAGGAGTCTAGTGGATGATCGCAGTGGCCTGGTGCTGGTTTAGGGGCTGATAATATTGTTTAGTGCAGGTGTATTTTCTGGTTGGTGAAGGACTTTATATGCCACTATTAGCTGGTTGAACTGCAGTAGGCTTGGCAGTTCAAGCCATCCTAGATTTAGGTTGTGACAGTGGTGTGTCCGGTAGGCTGTGCCAGTAGCAAATCTGGCAATTTGGTTATAGCAGGATTATAGTTTATTAAGATCTGTTTTGTTTAAGTTGGAGAATACAGGTGAGGTGTAGAGATGAGTTGATAGCAGATGGGAACAGGCAATTGCAGTTCTAGCTAGTGGGGTAATGAAAGGTTTGATTCTGTAAAGAGAGCCAAGTTTTTTTATTAATGGTTTTGATAGTTTGATAGATATTGCACGTCAAACTTCAGGTTGTTACCAACTATGGCACCCAGTAGTTTAGTTTGGGTTTCTGTGGAGATGATAGTGCCATTGTTAGCAGTTATGTTGAAGGATGGCAGGGGGAGAAGAGGAGCAACTTTGTTGGGGTTTAGGATTAGATGTTGATTGGAGAGCCATTTTTCCACTGTATTGAATGTATTTTGGGTTAATGTGAATAAAGTAGCTGGTGAAGTGTCAGAACAACTCAAGGTAGAGTCATCTGCATACTGAATGCAAGTAGCATCTGGGATGACTGAATGAAGGTCGTTGATAAAGATGGAGAAAAGAAGGGGTCCTAGTATTGAGTCCTGGGGGACTCCTAATGTGATGGGTAGGTGAGATTATACCTTGTCCTGCCATTGGACTGCCTGTTGCCTGCCCTGCAGGTAGGATTGAAAGCAATGGAGTATATGTTTGTTTAAGGAGAAGGCCTTCAAGGTATTTATAAGCATTTTGTGGTCAACCATGTCAAAAGCCTTAGATAGATCTAGAAAGAGTGCTGAGGATAGTTTGTTATTATTGTGGTTATGATGTTAGAGAAAGAGAGGAGGGCAGAAGTAGTACTGTGGTGTGGCTTAAAGCCATGCTGAAAATTGGACAACAGCTTGTTCTGTGTGAGGTAGTGCATGAGCTGTATGTGTACACACTTCTCCATAATTTTAGCTAGAGTTGACAGAATAGCTATGGGTCTAAAGTTTGACAGTTCAGTGGAACTGCCTCTTTTATGGAGAGGTTTGATATGGGAGCTTTTCCATATAGTGGGTACAGTAGCTTCAGATATAGCTCTGTTGATCAAGATTGAGATGGGGTATGGTATGGTGTCAGCAGCCTTTTGCAGATAGTTGGCAGCCAGGGTGGTGGGTCTTAGTTTCTTAAGTATGGCATGAATAAGTTGAGTAGGAACAGGTAGGAAGGTAAGGTATGTTTGGGTACTGGGTGTGGCTACATTAGAATTAGAGCCACTGGGAGAGAGTTTGCTGGCTAGAGACTGGATAGTCTCTGTGAAGAAGCGGTTGAAGTTATTAGCAATGTCTACTGGGGATTGTTGTTGGGAAGCTGAGGGGGGTGGAGTGGCGGTTTAGCCTGGGTGGAGTAGTTTGTTTATTCCTGCCCAGAACTTTTGAGGTTTGTTTTGGTGTTTTTGCAGTAGATGGTAGTAGTGGTTCTTTTTGTCTAAGGTTATGGATTTTTTGGTGTCATTCCTTAGCTGTCTGACTCCAAGTTGATCAAGTGGGGCTTTTGTTTTTTGGTAGGTGACCCATGCTTTGTTTCTGAGTGAAATTTTGGTATCGGTATCTTTAGAAAGCCATGGTGCAATATTAACTTTGGTTCTGATAGAGCGGCTGGGAGCATGGGAGTTAAGAATAGCAAGGAATTTGGTGTTAAAGTATGTTACTGCTTCATCTAGGGGGAGACTTTTTAGTACTGATCAGTTGCCTTAAGTTCATTTTGAAACTTGGTGAAAATAAAATTCTTGTTGTTTCTTAGGTGGGTTGGTAGGAGCAGTCTACTTTGAGCTTGATTACATAGGTGAGACAGTGGTCACTTAGGTCTTCAGGCAAAGTGCCTGATTTATAAGATTGAAGATGGGTATTGACGAGTATCCAGTCTAGGGTACTTTCCTTGTTATTGGGTTTTCCTGTCCTGGTGGTGGAGGTTATGATTTGAGTACATCCATAGAGGTTTATGTGGGTTGTGGGGGTTCACAAGAGCAAGTGTTCCAGTCAATGTTGAAATCCCCAAGAACAATTGTTTCTTGGGGGTAGTTATTGGGTATCTGTACAGATCCCCGATGGTAATTTCTGCCGAAGCAGAAATCACCGAACATACATAACCAAAAGTGCTGTTCACCGAAGAAGCACTTTCAGTTAAGTATGCTGGTTGTGTCAGTCGCACTATGGTGCAATTAAGGGAGAATTATCTTTTAACCACTGTAGTGCGACCTCGGAGTGAGAATATAAAAGTAGGGGGGTGTGGGCGGCACAGCCCCCCACACGGGGGGGGGTGCAGGTGGGCTTTATCCCTGCATAAAAGAAGATTTATTGTTGTTGTTGTTTTTTTTTCGAACGCACTTTAATGAAAGCACTTTTTCATTGAAAGTGAAAATAAGTGAAAGTGCTTTTTCAGTAAAATGAGTATGATTATTGTGGATTTAGACTATTGAACTTTAGTTCAATAGTCCTAGATCCAATTATTGGATAACCAATATAAGAAGTCTTCTAAGGTTTCTGTGTTCCTCCCTGGGGGAATGTAGACACAGACAATGTTTACATTTTTGTTTTTGTTAATTTGTAGTTTTGAGATAAGAATTTCAGCATTATTGAACTGGGGTGGTTGTTGGGTGTCTATGCTGACAGATAGGGTAGACTTGTAAAGTATGGCTACCTCACCACCCTTTCTGGTGGTATGGTCTAGTCGAAACATACTATACCCTGGTGGCAGAATCTCATGGTCCTTGGTGGCAGGCTTCAGCCATGTTTCTGTTAGGAATACTATATCTGGGGGATGAATAGCTAAGAGGATATGCAGGTGCTGAGTTTTGTTATTTATGCTCCTGATGTTTAGATGGCAGGCCAGCAGTGAGCTTAGAAGTCTATTTGTTGGAGTTATGGTGGTAGGGGATATAGTGTGGGGATGGATCAGGGTTTGGGTGGATGTCGCCATCCTTTGTGAGATTGTAGTGTATCCTGAGTATGAGTTTTAAGATTTTGAATAAAGTTTTGTGATAGTGTCTAGTTTTAGGACTAATGTAACTAGGTCTAGTAAGATGGTAGTATTTAGGGGTTAAGGAGGTAAGCATGAGGGGAGTGAGTAAGGGTGCATTATTATCTGTTGTAGATGGGATGGGTGTTTGGAATTTAGGGTGGTGGAAACCTAGGTGTCCCTGACATTCGTAGGCGGTTAGGAAATATGGGATGAGTAACAGGGGTAGAAGTAGAGTTAATAAGACTATTTTGGGTGATAGCATACCTACTGAATGAGACCTGAAACATAGGCAAAAGGAATAGTAGAGTTGGAGGACTGGTGGGATCAGGTTGAGGGTGGTGCTGTTGTGTGACAAGTTGTTATTGATTGGTTTAAAAAAGTGGGGTGTGGTCTAGTACCAATAAATGTAGCAGAACCAGGGGTGGGAGGGATTTGGGGGCAGGGTGGGGTGCAAAGCAAGCCTGAGCGAAGCAAGGGCAAACAGAGCAGGGATGAACCAATACCTGTACTAAGTTATAGCAGTTTAACCTGTATGAGGAAAGAGGGGGGTGGGGGAAAAGAGAAGGCAGTAAGAGTGGTTAGAGGGGTACCTTGATTGACTCAAGACATCACACCAGAGGTAAGGTGAATGTAAGGGCCTAAAATCTGCACTCAACACTGTAATGTTACTTGCACTCAGCACTTTAATTTTACTTATGTTTAGCAGGAAAGACAGACCAACAGTATATAATTTTGAGGATTTTTACAAGGGTTACTTGTTCAAATGTCAGACAAGTAAGTAAAACTTTCAACAGGAATCTATGCCTGAGTGTTAGAAAGCCAGAAAGGTATAAATTTTACCTGTAAAAAATAGGGTCAGAGAGACAAATGTAAGAGTCAGTGTATTTTAGTTACAGGGGAAGAGGCAAACACTCAAGTAGAAAAGAGCCCTATGGATGACCAAAATGGGGACTTGCTTAATTACACAGCACTGTAAGAGAAAGCTTAAAAAATGCTTTTTATATGTGTAAACTACTCTGATGAATTGCTGGGAGAAATAATGTTTGTTGTGCTTTCCAGTTGCAGTCCTGTAGACACCATTATGCAGGAGCTGCAGTTCGTTAGTGTAGGCAAATGTGAAGTTCAAACTGAGTCACACCAGGTCAGCCAAGGGGGGAAGAGAGAGGGAAATCCTAAGCACCTATATTTAAAAATGATCTATATACATTGAAAATAATTTTTATATATATGGGTCCCCTGAAATACAAATGAACCACCATGCAAACGTATTTTTATATATTGGTCCAATGAAATACAAATGAAGTACCTTGCACACGCATTTATATATATATATATATATATATATATATATATATATATATATATATATATATATATATATATATGGGTCACTGAAATACAAATGAAGCACCATCACATGTAATCGGCCCTAAGGCCTATACAAGCCTAGCCATAACAATTCCCTGGTTATTTCTTCCCACAATATTGACTTCCCCAGACCAATCCTGAACAAACTAAATGTATACACAGTAGTATGGTGAAATGAATGAATCAGGTGAAGAAAAACTAGTTATTCAGTTATTGTCTTTCCCATGAGAAAAGAAAGTAGATAAACTCTGCACAATTTAGAAGTTTCTGATTAATTAGTGTAGTGGACATCTCAACAAGGTAGCAACAGTTAAAATAAACATCAGGTTTAACAGGAAGCAATGATGGTGTAATAAATTAAAGGGAATGATAAATAAAAAGAAAATAATTTATAAGTTTTAGAGAGTATGCAGAAGTAACAACTATAAGATAAGGTTGTAGACATTTAGCAAACAATTTAATGAAACAATATTGAACCAAGAATGGAAAGAGAAATTAGAATGACTGAATAAAATTGGTAATTACCAACAATGTTATGGGTATGTGAATTCTCAAAGAAAAAGTCTTACTACAATCATACCTCTTCAAATGATTGAAACATAAGGAAGGACATTATGAGACTGCTAAATGTCTTAATAACCATTTTGAAAATGTGAGGAAAACTAACCCAAACAATACTAGCAATGGCGTTAGAACAAGGAACCTGCCCTATTCTGACTGAAGATGTTAAGGAATCCCTAGTCAAAGTTACAAAAAACATAAACTCCACAGAACCGGATTGTATCTCTGGACAGTTAGTCAGCAAGGTCTCTAATAAATTATAATAGCCATTAACTTAAATGCTCAGTGAGTTATTGACAAGATGAATTGTCCCCAAGGGTTGGATCACATCATAAGTCAGTCCTATCTATATAGTGATGGAAGCAGGGAAATATCAAGTTATTGACTAATTAGTTCTATCTCCATAAATGATAAATACTTTGAAAGCTGCTTCTAACACAACTAAAAAGTGGCATCAAAAAAGAGCCCAGTATTGACCAATGGTAATTTGGGTTCATGACTGGTCTGTACAGAGGAAGGAGGACAAGGAGACCTGTTGGTGGAATGAGGAAGTAAGTAGACAGTAGTATAAGGAGATGAGGTGCATGGCAAAGAGAGAGGTGGCGAAGGCTAAGGATAAGGCATATGAAGAGTTGTATGAAAGGTTGGACACTAAGGAGGGAGAAAAGGACCTGTACTGATTGGCTAGACAGAGGGACCCAGCTAGGAAAGATGTGCAGCAGGTAAAGGTGATAAAGGATAATGAGGGAAACATACTCACAAGTGAGGAGAGTGTGTTGAGGAGATGGAAAGAGTATTTTGAGGGGCTGATGAATGAAGAGAATGAGAGGGAGAGAAGGTTGGATGATGTGCAGATAGTGAATCATGAAGTGCAGTGGATTAGCAAGGAGGAAATAAGGCTAGCTATGAAGAGGATGAAGAATGGAAAGGCTGTTGGTCCAGATGACATACCAGTGGAAGCATGGAGGTGTTTAGGTAAAATGGCAGAGGAGTTTCTAACCAGATTGTTTAATGAAATCTTGGAAAGTGAGAGGATGCCTGAGGAATGGAGAAAAAGAGTTTTGGTACCGATTTTTATGAATAAGGTTGATGTGCAGAACTGTAGTAACTACAGAGGGATTAAATTGATCAGTCACAGCATGAAGTTGTGGGAAAGAGTAGTGGAAGCTAGGTTAAGAATGGAGGTGATGATTAGTGATCAGCAGTTTGGTTTCATGCCAGGAAAGAGCACTACAGATGCAATGTTTGCTCTGAGAGTGTTGATGGAGAAGTACAAAAAAGGTCAGAAGGAGTTGCATTGTGTTTTTGTAGACTTAGAGAAAGCCTATGACAGGGTGGCTAGAGAGGAGTTGTGGTATTGTATGAGGAAGTCAGAAGTGTCAGAGAAGTATGTAAGAGTGGTACAGGTCAAGTACGAGGGTAGTGTGACAACGGTGAGGTCTGTGGTGGCAGTGATGGATGCATTTAAGTGGGATTACATCAAGGATCAGCTCTGAGCCCTTTCTTATTTGCAATGGTGATGGACAGGTTGACAGACGAGATCAGACAGGAGTCCCCGTGGACTATGCTGTTTGCAGATGACATTGTGATCTTTAGTGTGAGTAGGGAACAGGTGGAGGAGACCCTGGAGAGATGGAGATATGCTCTAGAGAGAAGAGGAATGAAGGTCAGCAGGACTAAGACAAAATATATGTGTGTGAATGAGAGGGAGGATAGAAGAATGGTGAGGATGCAAGGAGTAGAGGTGGCAAAGGTGGATGAGTTTAAATACGTGGGATCAATAGTTCAGAGTAATGGTGTGTGTGGAAGAGAGGTGAGGAAGAGAGTACAGTCAGGAAGGAATGGGTGAAGAAGAGTGTCAGGAGTGATTTGTGACAGACGAGTACCAGTAAGAGTGAAAGGGAAGGTATACAAGAGGGCAGTGAGACCAGCTATGTTATATGGGTTGGAGACAGTGGCATTGACAAAAAGGCAGGAGTCAGAGCTTGACGTGGCAGAGTTGACGATGTTAAGATTTGCACTGGGTGTGACAAGGGTGGACAGGATTAGGAATAAGTATATTAGAGGGTCAGCCCAGGATGGAAGGTTTGGAGACAAAGCCAGAGAGGCAAAATTACGTTGGTTTGGACATGTGCTGAGGAGGGATGCTGAGTATATTGGGAAAAAGATGCTAAGGATGAAGCTACCAGGTAACAGGAAAAGAGGAAGGCATAAGATAAGGTATATGTAAGTGGTGAGAGAGGACATGCAGATGGTTAGCATGACAGAGCAAGATGCAGAGGACAGGAAGAAATGGAAACAGATGATCCGCTGTGGTGACCCCTAATGGCAACAGCCGAAAGAAGATGATGACTGGCCAATCTTCCTTGGTCTGTTAGACATGGTTTTATGATAACATCACTAAACTAACTGACAAAGGAAATGGATTTGTTAAATGTCAACCCATATATAATCTGGTGGTTAGGAAATTAGTTGACTGCTACAGAGCAAGCAGTGGAAGAGCAATAAATCAGGGATACCATAAGGCCATATACTGGATACAATATTGTTTAATTTGGTAATTGCTGATTTCCCAACATCAACTATTTTTTTAAATATGTAATTGTGAAGTTGACTGCAAGACAGGAACAATACTTCAGAAAACTAAAGAGAATTCAACTAAACACTTATGTTGAAAAAAATCAAACACATGGCTTTAAACTAAAGTTTATTTATTTATTTATTTATTTTACTTCTTTATTTATCTTTTGTTGAACAGGTTAGTCCTTCTTTTTAGCGGACTGCCCAGGTGGTATTTATACTACCAGGGAAATGTTGGAAGGGCATTAAGGAACTTTCCCTACAGTTTTTGATTGATGCTATGGGATCTTTTACATCCACCTGAGCTGCCACCAACTAAAGCAGATGGGGCCTCAGTTTCACATAAGATCCAAAGGCTAGCACAGTCAGGAGTCCAGTTCCCTCATATGCTACACTGCAGTGTCAGCAATTCCCCTACCTGGTGTACAAATGAAGCACCATGCACACGTATTTATATATAGGGGTCTTTTGAAATGCAAATGAAGCACCATGCACACATATTTATATATAGGGGTCTTCTGAAATGCAAATGAAGCACCATGCACACATATTTATATATGTGGGTAAACTGAAATACAAATGATGCACCATGCACATATATTTGTATATATGAGTCCACTGAGATAGAAATGCACCACCGAACAAAAGGCGGATGCTGCCTGCTGTATTCAAGAAAGTTGTTTCCGTAAGTCTTTTTATGGTGGATGGATGATTCTAATGTGTTAGTGAAGGGATAGATGCTAATGACAGTGTCGAGGAAGTTAATGGAAGTGCCTTTGCCAGAGATAGTGAAATCCAAGTAACTGATGCTATTCATAAGCTCAGTTATGAAAGAAGACAAATCATTTTGTGATCCCTCCCACACAAAAAAAATGTAATCTATGTAACGCCTGTAAAGGCGTACTGACATAAAGCCAGGAAGATGTATCAGAGTCTCATATTCCCATGTACTCAATATGAGATTAGCAAAGAAGGGGGCCATTTTTGACCCCATTGCAACTCCTCGTACCTATTTGTAGATCTTTTGGTTGAAGTGGAAGAAATTATTATTAAGAACCACTTTAACAAGTTCACAAATTGTGTTAACTTTGGTTGTGGAGAAGCCAGCGTACTTGGAGAGAAAGGTTCTAACAGCTTCCTTTCCTTCTTGATGTGGGATGTTGGTTTATAGCACACAGTGTACTTGGACAGAAAGAGTCTAACAGCTTCCATTCCTTCTTGATGTGGGATGTTGGTGTATAGCACCACAACATTGAGGGTAACTAGCAGGCATTTGTTGGGGTTAATGTTTGCTTTGTAAAGATGGTTTAAGAAATCCCAAGAATCCTTTACATAAAATTTGGTCACCTGTACTACAGGGTTAAGGATGGTATTCTGATATCTTCTCAGTCTTAGTACGTTGTTTGGAAAGGACAAGTCTGAAAGGGGGGTTCACTTCGTTTTTGTGCACTTTAGGGATGCCGAACATTTTCCCTAAGCTAGGGTTAGGGACAAGCATGTAAAGATATTCATCTAAAGAGATGTATTCTGATAGTTCGAGTTTTTTCAAAATAGAATCAATTTTATTGAATTGTCTGTTTACTTTATCAGTGTTCGTGGCTATAAAGAAGGACTCAACAGTAAGTTCGGCTTCAATTTTGGAAAAGCTAGGAGTACATCTTTAAATGCTTGGCGTTTTTTTTCCAATTGAATGGGCATTGCAGACTATATATATTTGTATGTGAGCATTTGGTAATTGTTCTGAGGAAGACTGGGTTACCAGTTGAAAGCGCTTAACCAGCTATTTTTGTGGAATAAAGGATTATCGTAAGTCATCTCGAGTACGAGCATTGTTTTCCATCTGGTATCTACAGGTCTACATCAGTTTTGTTACTAGTTGACTGCAGTCTTTTTGTTGTTTGGTTGATCTACGATGTCTGACCAGGAAGATACCACTGGTGCTTTATTGTCTAGAGATGAGTTTAATGTTTTGCGAGCTGATGTCTCAGCAGTTCAAATTGAACTTCAAAAACTATTTCAATTGGTTACCAATCTGGTAACCAAAAATGAACAAGTATCCAACAACCTGAATTTACATGACAGTATTCGTGAAGGTAAAGGATTACCATCCGAAAATGGAGAGGGGGAGGTGGTTCCTATTCCACCACCTGCGTATAACTCTTGTGAACGAGCACGCTTGCAGAGGAACCAACTTACACCAGACCGAGGGTTCCCAGAAGCACTTTTGGAGGCGGAGGACGTAGCCCAGACATCCAACGGCGCAATAGATTTGCCTAACGCAACTTGCGATTTACAACAGGAACATTGCCGTTTTACCGTTCAGGGTGACGAACAACTTTTTCAAGATCCGTTGGGGTTGTCACCGGTGCAGGACTTTACTTTTGATTTCAGCTTCATTCAGGCAAGGCAAGAAGCTGAACGAACTGGCGCCAGGCCTAAGACCACACTTCTGATAAAGAAATACGGGAACAACCAACAAAAGACAGGCAATGGTTGTAAAGGTACTGTTAAATATAATATCTCTAGCCCTAATAAGGGTTTCAGGACTTTTTCTCTTCACGACAGTGCCGAGTTGAATGTTGTTAATTCTAAAAGTTTAAAAAAAACTGTTACTGAAAGGGAACTTATGGAGCATTTTTTAAATGACAGTCAGGACATTTATAATTTTGCTACCAAAGGACATAATATTATTAACACCAATAAAGAATATGTATATACTTCATTAAAGGAATTAATTCTTGATTTTGGCAAAAAATTAGTTTCATACAAAAACACTAAAATTGATGTGAGTTATTTAACTAACTGTTTGAAAATTAATGTTGTGCCCAAGGGGCTCAGGTTTTTTAAACTGCCATTGGGCATTACATACAAGGAAGAAATGATGAGTGAATTCAACAGTTTATTTGACAATTTTGGTTGTGCTTATATGAAACTTTTGCTTAAATATCAAAACGAGAAACTGTTATTACTAGCTGAAGAATTGGAAAGTATGTATGATGTCATTACCAGCAATGTAGATTTTGACACTTGGAAAGAACTGTTTAAGAAACAATTTTCAATAGCAGACAGTAAAGCACATAACATATATGACAGAAAAAGTAGGAGGATAACTAGAGACATAGAGTTATACAGTCTCAATAGGGCCTACATATGGCCAGGTGAAAAAGGGAAAGAACAAGGGTTACACAAAAATATAACCAGGTCAACATATAGGAGTTTTAATAGAGAAGGAAATTTTCAGGGGGACAAACTACCATTAGGAAGGAACTTAAACAGACAGTGGAGCAATTACAGGAAGTAACACACAATTCCCACACCAGAGTTAGTGAATCTACAGCGGATATTTTACCTAGTTTGGATCATTCTTCGTTGAAACCTTTGACTGGTGAGCATTTAGATAGCATTGAGAACATGCAGGTAATCGAACCTAATAAGAACTCACACACATACACTTTCACTAGTTATGAAGGTTTTAATGTTTTTAATTGCACTGATGTGGAGGTAGATGAAGAATTCATTCGAATTATGAGTAAAGGAATGAAGTTTATACCTACAGTTCGCATGGACTTATTTGACAATATTAAACAAGTGAAATTATACTGTCGTAAACTTAATTTAGCTATTATGTTTGAAAATAAAGAAAACAACCAGGGCAGTATAGTTAGTAACAACATGAGCAAAAAAAGTTCATACATTCCAACTTCTAACCCCAATATATCCAATTTTGAGAAATTAGTATGTAAGGATATATATTGGTTACATAAGAACCTGAGAAGTAAGTTTAATATACATAATGACACACAGAATAACCTCTCTAATTCTGAAAGAGAATGTTTGAATAAAGTGATACAAAATAAGGAGGTTCGAATTATGAAACCTGACAAGGGCGGAGGGATAGTGTTATACTATACTGATGCATATAATTCCAGCATATATGATATACTGCATAAGACAGATAATTACGAAAGTATTTCCATCAATCAAATCAATATAGGCCATAGGCGAATTGATTTGGCCATTGAAGAGTATTTAATAGACAACAGGATTACCAACGAGACATATATGTTCTTGAAAAATGATTACCCTGTTTTGGCAAAAATTGTTGGGATCCCAAAGATACACAAATCATTGGATAAACCCCCGTTTAGACCTATAGTATCAGGGTCAAAGTCAAAAACATTCAATATTGGTAGATGGATAGACAATCAGCTTAAGCACATCTATAAGATTATCCCACATATTATGAAAGACTCTTGGAACTTCTTGGGGAAGTTAACCAAGGAAAACTGGAATACTAACCTCATCCTCTTAACCATAGACGTCGTGGATTTGTTTTCAAGCATACCAAAGGACATTGGCTTAGAATATTTTGCCAATTGTTTGAGAAAATATTCAGGATTAAACTGGGATAAAGTGAGTTTATTATGTGATATGATGGAATTGGTCCTGGATCATAATTACATTGCTTTCCAAGGAGAGCATTTTAGACAAATCAAAGGGGTTGCTATGGGAGCATCATGTGCTCCCATATTCGCAAACCTCGTGATGTTGGAATGGGAGGATGAGGTATTATTTAAAAGTAATTTTTATGCAGAAATTAAATTTTATGCTAGATATCTAGATGATATCTTTATTTTACGGAAGGCGTCCCCAGAGAGGTTGCAGGAATTTATGACATTTCTCAATAGTTCTTCACAATTTTTAAAATTCACACACAATTTCAGTAGAGTGTGTATACCATATCTGGACATCATGGTAGGACAAGATCACAATGGTTTCACTTCTAGGATCTATAGGAAGCCTACTTTTTCTAATGATTATATACACTTTTCTAGTAACCATCCACCACACATTTTTAAAAACGTAGTAAAGGGTCAGTGTATTAGAGCAGCCAGGATGTCTTCCACTGAAACAGTTATAAAGACTGAACTGGATTTCATTAAAAATTTATTTCTTAACTGTGGATATCCAGATAGTATGGTAAAAGATGTTACGTACTACGTACAGAGGGAATGGGGAAAGAAATATCCCCCTTTATTGGGAAAATATGAAGCAAGTATGAAAGAAGTTGGAGATGAACACCAACAGTATGGTCGAGCATGTATATTGACATACACACCATACACCAACATTATTCAGGACATTTTATGCCAACATTGGGACATTATAACATCTTCCCATTTAGATAAATATGTGGGACTTACACCCAAATACGTATATAAGACAGGACACAATCTTAAAAGAATTTTGGAGAGAGCCAGTAACAACATAGATTATGAAGATAAATACAAAGGTACTAGAAAATGTGGGAGGTGTAAACAATGTAGTTCCATCAATGAGGCAACATATATCCAATTAGAAGATATAAACCACACACGTATCAAGACTAGGACAGGGAATTGTAACACCAGACAGGTGACATACCTAGCCACCTGTATTTCCTGCCCGGCGTACTATATTGGCAAAACTGAAAGGCAATTATAAAAACGTATTTATGAACACCTATATCGTATACAAAAACATGATACAAAAAACGCCTTATATAGACACATAAATGACAATGGGGCTGGGCACCATTTTCGTTTTGCCATTATAGATCAAGTCAAAAGTACTGTATTTGGAGGAAACTGGAAGATGTATTTGGCAGCGTCGGAGAGCAGGTGGCAGATCTTATTAGACGCTACTAGAGCACCTGGATTGAATGAGTTTATTAGCATTAAACCTTTTTTGATACTTTCCCAATAGAATTCGATCAATATCTGTATGTTTACTCACAATCATTTAGTAGTACTGTAACACTACTGAGGTATTTTTTATCTAATGTGGAATAAGACATTACTGTTATTAATTATATATTCATCATTCATTTTTACTAATTATTACTTCAGGAATAGATGATGAGGTAGAAATTTAACCTAAATTTATACATAGTTTCTGTATATATATATTTTTTGAATGGGAACATTTTACAACACTTATTAATACAGTTTTCGTATTTTTTTGTACTTTTTTAGCAAGTTATACAGTTTATTTATGTATTACACATTAATAATATGATGCATTTTAATAGTATGAACACATGTTTTTAGTTGATATTTTTAGCTGAAGAATTTAAGCTGGAAAAGCTAGGAGTACATCTTTAAATGCTTGGCGGTTTTTTTCTAATTGAATGGGCATTGCAGACTATATATATTTGTATGTGAGCATTTGGTAATTGTTCTGAGGAAGACTGGGTTACCAGTTGAAAGCGCTTAACCAGCTATTTTTGTGGAATAAAGGATTATCGTAAGTCATCTCGAGTACGAGCATTGTTTTCCATCTGGTATCTACAGGTCTACATCAGTTTTGTTACTAGTTGACTGCAGTCTTTTTGTTGTTTGGTCAATTTTATGAATGTATTCATCTTGTGACATGAGCACCATTCCAGTGCCTTTATCGGCTTACATTATTCTTGGTGTATGATCATGTTTAAGATCCTGTAAAGCACTCATTTCATTGGTGGTTAAATTGAACCATTTGAAATCATTGTGTTGGTTCAAAAGCTGTCTGATGTCATATTCACATACTTTCATGAAGGTGTGAACTGCTTGATTTAAAGTAGGGTTTAACAGACTTGTTTTTCACAGTGGGATGGTGATTATGACTGTAATCTGAGTCTGAATCTGATTTTTCACTTTCTTTATCGCTATAGTTGTGATGCCAGATCTTCAGGTTGAGTTTTCTTGTGAAAAGTCTGAGTTCAAGTAACGCATCCATAATGCTGGATCTCTGCCCTGGGATGAACGTGAAACCTTTGCTAAATAACTGCATGTGTGCTTCTGAGAAAGTTCTATCAGTTACATTCAAAACTGGGCACAAGAGAAACTCTAGTTTGATGGTGCTGCCATTAGTTGTTAAATCCTGGGATGGCTCCTGGTTCTCATGGGTGTCCACATGGGAACATGACTGTGTCCTCTGATTCTCTATCTCCTCCTTCGGCCATATCTGTTCTGAGTCCTCAGTGTGTTCTTCGCATCCCAATGGCCCAATTCTAAAAAATTACTGTTGCGATTATCATTCAAAAGAGGCATATTATTAAGCATAATATTGGGGTCATTGTGACTAATGGAATTGTTCTCTTCCAAGATGCTTTCATGTAGAAGGGAGGATACAGTGGGTAACGCATCCTGTGGGCTAGGGCTGTTAATTAAATGTTGTGTCTGTTCCGTACTGGTGGCAGTTGAAATAACATCCGTTAGAGGTGTTTGATTCATGTCGGTATGCCTTTACAGGTGTTACATAGATGGCATTTTTTTTTTGTGTGGGAGGGATCACAAAATGATTTGTCTTCTTTCATAACTGAGCTTATGAATAGCATCAGTTACTTGGATTTCACTATCATTGGCAAAGGCACTTCCATTAACTTCCTGGACACTGTCATTAGCATCTATCCCTCCACTAACACATTAGAATCATCCATCCACCGTAAAAAGACTAACGGAAACAACTTTCTTGAATACAGCAGGCAGCATCCGCCTTTTGTTAAAAGGAATGTGATTCGTGGACAATTCATTAGGCTCTCACGCATCATCAGTGATAATAATGAGTTTAATGTAGAGCAGCACCCACCTTTTGTTAAAAGGAATGTGATCCGTGGACAATTCATTAGGCTCTCACACATCATCAGTGATAATAATGAGTTTAATGTAGAGCAGCACCCACCTTTTGTTAAAAGGAATGTGATCCGTGGACAATTCATTAGGCTCTCACGCATCATCAGTGATAATAATGAGTTTAATGTAGAGGCTAATTTACTCAAACTCATGTTTCTAGCCAGTAACTACCCTACAAACCTCATTGATACTGAGTTAGAAAGGGTCCAGCATGAAAATCTGCCCACCTCGCTGCTGCTGTGTGTGCTTGGCTGTGCGGTAATTACTCTGCACTATCTCCTCAAATTGACCCTGTGTTTTTGCCTGGGTTGCATTCCCTCTATTATCTCCACTAAGGTGCTCTCTGCACATTAAACTTGGACTCGTTCAGGACACTGTCTCCTCCTACCAACGTCTACCTCAAGATTGCAAGAAACTATCTCCTCAAATCAACCCTGTGTTTTTGCCTGGGTTGCATTCCCTCTATTATCTCCACTAAGGTGCTCTCTGCACATTAAACTTGGACTCGTTCAGGACACTGTCTCCTCCTACCAACGTCTACCTCAAGATTGCAAGAAACTATCTCCTCAAATCGACCCTGTGTTTTTGCCTGGGTTGCATTCCCTCTATTATCTCCACTAAGGTGCTCTCTGCACATTAAACTTGGACTCGTTCAGGACACTGTCTCCTCCTACCAACGTCTACCTCAAGATTGCAAGAAACTATCTCCTCAAATCGACCCTGTGTTTTTGCCTGGGTTGCATTCCCTCTATTATCTCCACTAAGATGCTCTCTGCACATTGAACTTGGACTCGTTCAGGACACTGTCTCCTCCTACCAACGTCTACCTCAAGATTGCAAGAAAGTATGTTCACCTAGTCATGCAGCATTAAGTTTTAACCAAGTGTACCTGCTAAGCTATTAGACTGCCACTACCTAAGCAGCCAGCAGCTACCCTTTCCCCTCATTCCTCCATTACCACCTCACACACTCCTTGGATAGCTACCTAGATTATCCTTTCTCTCCCATTTATATAGCTCTCACCTGGAAGCTGCCCTGTTTGCTATTTGCACTTCCACAGTTGCCCACTAGATGTCACCCTCTCCTCATCCCTATCTGGGATACTAGTATTCTTTTCTTTACTACACTTTTATTCTCACCTTCTTAACCTAATCCCTTTCCTCCTTCTAATACCCTGTCTTATCCTCTCCTCCTAGGCTACCTTCTCTTGCCTTGACTCCCCTTGCCTTCTCTGATACTTTTTCCCTTCTCCTCTGGTCTACTGTGTGTGCCCCGCTCCGCTCCCCACCCTACCCCCAAATTCCACCCACCCCCAGGGGTCCTACCTTTACCTCTTCTCTAGACACACCTCCTTTTTCCACCCTATCACAACCTCAGATATTGTATACCACCCTCCACTTACACACCTAAAATATTATAGCCCCTACTATATACCCTTCATTCCCACAGTACCTCCATCTACAACACACCAGAATATCATACTGACTCAGAACTATCTCCCTACAACTTCCACTATGCTCCAGCCACAACTGAAACTACCTATCTCCTTCTTATTATTATTCTTTCTCATAACCTCCTACTTCCTAACCTCCTATGAACACTCCTTAACTGCTTCTTTCTCACTTCCCTCAAAACATACCAGTATACCTGTAACATCCCCACCTCCTTCCATCTTACATACCTCCTCCCAATCCATATACCTACTTCCCAAATATCATAGGGTACTACACTGCAAACTACTACAAACTAAAGCAAAGAAAATATTCGACACAATCATAAAACATAAACTTGAAAACTAGCTTACATTCCTCCATCTACTACAAGATGGAGACATTCAACCCAACCCAGGCCCTCTAACTTCCAACAAAACACACAGAAATCACCTCAAACCCCTCTCTCTCTCATCCATTGCATCCTCTGACTTATTATCCCTGGCCCATCTCAACATACGCAGTATCTGCAACAAAATCAGTCCACTCCATGCCCTACTAGATGTACACAACTTTGACATCCTATGTTTATCAGAAACTTGGCTAAAACCCTCTATTAAAGACATTGAAATTACCCCACCTGGATATAACATTCTGAGACTTGATCGTACCTCCAGAAAAGGAGGTGGAGTAGCTATTCTATATAAAACAAAACTAAAGCTTACTCTTCTGGACCTTACCCTTAACCAAAATAATAATGCCGAAATAATTTGTTCCAAAATTCAAATTAACACCACTAAATCTATAAACATCATCTGTGCATACCTCCCCCCTGGAAATAATATCCCCAATTTAGAACATCTTCTTGAACACCTCTCTATAAACCTCCCTCAAGAAACCATATTCCTTGGAGACTTTAACATTGACTGGAAATCTTGTAGCAATGCTAACCCCACCTCCCATATAAATCTTTTTTGTTTCAAACAACTAATTGATAGTCCAACTAGAATAAATAATAAAAGCAAAAAAGAAACCACCTTAGATTGGATTCTTACAAACTCTCCCCTACAAAACTACCAAACTGGCATCCTTCCAGATGACCTTAGCGATCACTCTCTTACCTATGTCATTAGGGCCAAAACTAAGCTAAACCTACCTACCTCACAAAAAACAATATATTCAAAAAAACAATTTAATCCTGAATGATTCCTAACAGAACTTTCACAATACAACTGGACCCCTCTTAAACATCTCTCACTCGACAATGCTGTTGAACACTTCAACTCAGCATTCCTTGCTATCTTGAATCAACATGCCCCAAGTCGTATCATTAGAACAAAGACCAAAATAGCACCCTGGCTAACCTCTAATACCAAACAAAAAATTATACTTAGAAATAAATCGTGGAAAAAATGGCGTTCCTCCAAAAATCCAAACAATCATCAAACCTTCAAAGAACTCAGAAACAATACCAAAAACACTATACTTTCAGATAAAAAGAATTATTACCTTGAACTACAGCAATCAACCAAAAAAGAACCAAAAAAGTTCTGGTCTACTATCAATAATCTACTTACCCCAGGCAAAGTAGTTACACCAAACCCACAAAACTTAGACCCTGATAACCCCTCTCTAATAGTCAATAACTTCAATAACTTCTTTACTACATCCATACAAAATCTAGCTAACCACTTAACCCCTGATTCTTCCCAACTGCTCTTAAATAACATCAACAACTGCCTTCCTCCCATGCAACTTCAACCCATACCTACCTCCTACATACAATCTCTTTTACAAAAACTTAAACCCACTACCCCCTCAGCTGATAACCTTCCTGCTGAATTTCTTCAAGTAGCAGCCATAGTTATCGCCTACCCTGTTTCCATCCTCATAAACAGATCCATAAAAGAAAGTACTTTTCCAGCAATCTGGAAGATATCTCATATCATACCCCTACACAAAGGAGGCAAATCCACAGACCTTTCAAACTTTCGTCCTATAGCGCTATTATCTCCACTAGCTAAAATCATGGAAAAATGTATACACAAACAACTACTTAACCATCTCCTTCATAACAACCTACTAGCAAACACTCAACATGGATTTAGACCTTCACATAGTACTACCACTGCTCTACTTTCCTTTACCAACACCATCAACTGTAATCGTAACAACAACAAACTAACCTCTTCTCTTTTCCTAGACCTGTCTAAAGCCTTCGACATGGTCAACCACACACTTCTTCTACACGTATTAAAATCCGTTGCTTTGGATTCCTCCTCCTTAACCTGGTTCTCATCTTATCTTGAAAACCGACAACAAGCAGTACTCTGGAAAAATTGTCTATCTTCCTTACTACCTATCTCTTTAGGAGTACCACAAGGATCCATACTAGGCCCACTCTTATTCTCTATCTTTATTAATGACCTCCAAGCATCTATCCAAAACACTACATGTATACAATATGCAGATGTTTCCACCATTATTTGCACAGCTTCCACTCAATCTGAACTCCACTCACTCACACAATCTACCTTTTCTATCGTCGAACACTGGTTCTCAAAAAGATGTCTTCTCCTCAATCCCAAGAAAACAAAACTACTACTTTTCTCACCTACCCACAAATCTACTCAACTAAACTTCTCTATTACTGCAAGTGATAACTCCCTCATCTCCCCAGACTTAACAACTAAACTACTTGGTGTTACTATTGACAATAATCTTAGCTATGATTACCACATCAATAACACTATAAAAGCAGTTAAAAAAAAATTGGTTCACTGTACAGAATCAAACCCTACCTTACACCAGAAGCACGGACCACCTTAGCACAAACACATCTTATCTCTACCCTATTGTATGCCTCCTCTATTTACACTAATCTCTCCAAAAGCAACCTGAAGAAACTTACTACATCCTACCACAATATAGCTCGCTTTGCCACAGCATCCCTTTATAGAACACACCACTGTCTAAACTTAAAACACTTACGCTGGTTGGAACTTCCTAACAAGATTATATATCAACAACTCTTAATAACACATAACATATTATATCAACCATCTAAAACACCTGCTCTCAGTAACCTCTTGATCCCTTATAATAACTTGAAACAACTACGTTCTGCTGAAAAGCTTCAAGTCAACACAACTCGAATTACCAATTCTGCAGGTAACTGCCTTTTTTCCAACTCAGTAGGCAAAATATGGAATAACCTCCCATCACATATTACCTCTATAGGCTCCTTTGGTCTTTTTAAAAAACAACTTCTTGCACATCTTAAAAACTTCTGGCTCTGCTCTTGTACCAATCCAGACTGAGAAACCTTATACCTTCTACTATCATACTTCCTTATTTCTAAACTGCAATATTTCTCTGTGTTCTCAAACAACCTAATTACTGTACAGTTTCTACTGTTCTCATAAAAAAAAAAAAAAAAAAAAATTGTATATACACTAATATGTATGAAATGACCTGAATGGAGTGCAGTTCTAAAAAGAATTGATGCCTTTCTCTATACGTAGATAGCACTATATGTGTTCTATTTTTCTCGATCTAGACTTTTAAGTATCCATGCTAACTCAATGTCTGTCAAAGGAACTTATAGTTAATCTTCAATTTGTATAACCTTGTTTTAATCTGTGGAGCTTTTCTCCCCGGGCCTCCACTGAAAATGGAAATTATCCAGCTGGACTAGCCCGGTCAACAAATGTAAAATAAAAAAATAAAAAATAAAATAAAATAAAAAGGGAGTTTATGCATAAGCCCATTCTATGTTTTGGCTACACAGAAAGTGGAAATCGTAATGTTAACTCTAATAGGCTATGCAGTTTCCCCCTGTCTTTCAGCAGAGACATGCATGCTATTAGACATATTATTACCAGGAATTGGAATATTTTTTCCAGTCAAGATACTCTGAAACAAGTACTTGGACCACAACCTTCTTTTGCTTACAAAAAATCCTTTTCTCTAAGATGCAGCTTTGAGAACAGGGATCGTCCATACCAGATGGTTAACCCTTCTACTCAACAAGAACCTCCAGGAATGTTTAGCTGTGGTCATTGTGTTGTGTGTCAACATATTTTGTGTGGCAGCTCTTACACTTTTCCACATTGTGGTTACAAGGTGAATTTTAGATAGTTCTATTACTGCCACAGTGACTGGATAGTGTATGCAGCTGTCTGCAAACATTGTCAGTCCTTCTACATAGGAACGACTTTTAGAAAGCTTTCAGATAGAATGAAGGAACACCTGGCAGCGATCAGAAAAAAAGACGACTCTAATGCCTTAGGCTATCATAGCACAAGATGTTCAAACTCCACAGGTTTTTCCTTCTTTGTATTAGATGAAGCAACTCCTGAATAATGTTGATCCGTTTGGGTGAAACAAGAAAGAACTAAACACAAAATCCAAACGGTTCTTCCACCTAGTGGCAATATTCAACAAAATAAATCCAGCCGGCTTAAAACAAAAGAAGTTTAATCCAAGTAAAAACTGATTGTTGAGCGCTTTCACTCGCTACAAACAGCGAGCTTGTAACCAGTGCTTGTAACCAGTGCAGTTTCATTAATGAAAATGAATACATTCAGTTAAAGAACATCAATAGGTCAAAGATTTTTACATCTAAAGGAAACTGCAAATCAAAGATGCTGGTATATATTGCTTTATGCATGGTCTGTCCTGCTTTTTATATCGGTAAAACCGAGAGGTTTTTTAAGCAGAGAATATACTCCCACATATATTGTATAAAAAGGAGAGATAACAAAAATGCCTTAGCTAGGCATATTATTGACAAAGGGACAGAGCATTCATTTAAGTTTGCCATCATTGAAACAATCAAGAATAATCCAAGAGGTGGCAATACTAACAATTATTTAGCCTACAGAGAACTGTATTGGCAAGTGTACACGGATGCCACCTTTCCACCAGGAATAAATGACTATTTGTCCATAAAACCATTACTGATGTTAAAAGATTGAATTTATAAACAAATGGCAAAGATAATTCACAGCAGGGTATGATATTAAGTTCAAACCACTTTATACTAATGACATAATTTTATATGTTATTAGAATAGATTTTAGTGTTCTATAGATTGATTCTTCAATGAATATTTTATTACAGTATAACATAACATGAAGAACGAAAGCAGTTTTTCAGTTATATTTTGAGTTAATGGATTTTGTTACACTGCAGGCATTATAGCAGGAGAGTTTTCATTTTTAATGAGAAGGTTTTTATAAAAATGTGTACTATCACTTTAATAGTGATTGTTTCTCAAGCCATGTTTTTTGGCGCCTTTTTTAATATAAATGTATGCAAAGCATTTAATTTAACTGTTCTGATGAAGCTCGCTGTTTGTAGCGAGTGAAAGCGCTCAACAATCAGTTTTTACTTGGATTAAACTTCTTTTGTTTTAAGCCGGCTGGATTTATTTTGTTGAATATTGCCACTAGGTGGAAGAACCGTTTGGATTTTGTGTTTAGTTCTTTGTATTAGAGAAACTTTCACCTTTTCTTGGTGATTGCAACACTCTCTTAGAAATGAAGGAATTATTATGGCAGCTTCAATTAGGTGCTGATTCGGCACCGGGACTCAATGATAGTATTAACATTAGATGTGCTTTACGCTGGATTTGCTAGGTTGTTGTCTGTCTATTTCTGTTTTTAGTTTTAAGCCTTCTATATATTAGTACATTTATTTTTGTTTGGATATTTTCATTCTTGTACTTCTTTTTATTGTCATTAACGTTCTTTCAGACCTTTCCTTCACTTTCTCAGCTTCATATTATGTCCAGCTCTCTGTTTCTATTGGTTTTTAGGTTTAACTCTTTTCTATAGGCTGTTTGCTATGTTTTTACTATTTGATTGGACATTTGTTTTACC